>NW_028289579.1:0-158338 GCF_059628265.1 Tinamus guttatus | reverse complement strand
TGGCTGCCTGCAAACACTATATAGTTTAGCTTCCTACCAAGACTTTGAAATGACTAATTCTGCAACATATTTCAACACATCCTTAACTGCTAATTGAAGTCTGTGCACAAGGCGGTGAATGGTACGCACCGATGGGAACCTCTCTTGCAATAATGTGCCGAATCCGCTCTTTATCTCATTCATTGCCGACGTCTCGTCTGTTGCAAGTCCAATCAATTTTGTAGCTTTAAAAGATATGTCCTCTGTTAACTTTCTATATGCCAAAAAAAACAACGACGGAAAATTAAGCATTACCTTTGCAGCAGTGAAACTTGATTGCTTCTACAAGACTCAGGGAAAAAATGTTGTTGACACTTTTTTACTTCCAGTCTCTGCATGGCAATAAGGTATGATGGCTGATTTATCAAAGAGAGTGTTCTCATCAAGCAAGAGAGCGAGAGAGAAAGTTCACGTCGCACAAAATGAGCTGCTAATTTCTTTTCCATTTCACTGACAATATGGTATTGGAGCAGCTGTGATTAGAACAATGGATGTTCCCAAACTGTGCTCCATTTAACTCCTGCAACTCTGCAAGGTCACACAGTGGGAGAAGGATTAAAGTCTTGCTTTTTTTTTATCTTTTATCTTTTACTTTTTTTTTTCATTTATTCATTTTTGCCTTTTTTTTTTTTTTAATGGCAGTAAGAAGGGGGTAGGCAGGTTTAATGGAGACTGGGAGCTGATGGAGTTGTTCCAAGGAACATTTGGATTACTTAGTTTTCAAGTCAGGCAAGAACACTTGATGCTGCCTATAAACAAACCTTTATCAACATAGGTAAAGACTTTTGAAGAATTTGGAAGCCTGGTAAAGCAACAAGCATTGTTTTGTGTGTGTGTATGCATGTGTGTGCATGCACTCATTACTGATTTGACCTAATTTTGCATCAGGCCCTCAGTGTAACAATTAGCAGTGAAACTTACTGTTGAGGACACACTTTCAGGATTTGGGAGACTTCAGCTCTTTTCTTCTTTTCTAGCATCTTCTGAGATGGCCTTTGCCTCAGTTTCTTAACTCTGAATGGAATAACGAACATTCTCTTGAGCTTCAGATTTTGTGACAATTAATATATTAAAGATTCTCTGGTACTCTGAGAATTAATAGTGTAAGTACTTGTGATACCACTTCTGATAGAACCATTCTCTTGCTACCAGCAATCCCACAGCTAATCCAACAGGCACCAGATACATATTCTAGCTCTTTGATTCTTCTACCCTCTTCACAGTATGCTGTCATTTCACTTTCACAACCTGATTCCTTCCTGTCAGTGCTGATTTTATGTCAATTTTGCCTTGGATGAAATTATCCCTATCCTGCTCTGGTAGAATTAAAGAAGGAATGATTTTCCTACACTGTTTCAGCTTAGAACTTTGGAATTTGTTTTGCTGTTACAGTTGCATTAATCCATGCAAGATGAAAAATGTATTGCAAATGATTTATCATGCACTGTCTATATCTGTACATAAACTGCATTCTAAAAACCCTCTTCTTTGCAATTAGCAATGGACAGTGGAGCTTCTACATTCATTATGCTGTGCTGCAATTGAGGCAGCAGGAATGTCAGACTCCTTTGGGATATGTATTTCATTTTCATAAGGTTTGATGGATTCCTCAATTCCTTTCTGATCTACATCATGTAAGCTTGGATCTCAATTAGCATTGGTTTGGGGTTCTTTGGTTCTAGGGCTGCAGAGATATTGATCTATCATTTTCCCATATGCTCTCCATCTGAGCAGTGTTTGCAATTCTGAAAAGAAGGTACCAAGACAACGTGACCATACAATATTTTTAAAATCAGGCACAAGCCTCAGTGCTTTTTGAAAAGAAGCAGACAAAGGATCATCTCATTGAAAGTGATTAAAAGCTACTGCTGATGTGTTTGCCTGTATAGCATTCCCTAGGACAACTGTCAGTGTGCAGATGTACAAATGACGATTAATAATGGACTTGTAAAGTCTGTTTATGCTGAGGGGTATTTCACCAATAATTTTTTTCCTCTTTTTTTTTTTTTTTTTTCCTCCCTTTACTGTTGGGTTTGAATCAAATTCTTCTATCTGAATTATATAGAGCTCTCCATCTACCCAGGGTTGTTCTGCACAACACCAAAAAAGTACCAAAGATAATGTCTTTGGAAAAACAGGACTAATGTTTATCTGGCATTAGTGTTCTGTCATACGAGTGCCATGGGTCAAGGTAGGTAGCCTGTCTTGGAGGCTACTCTGTGCTTGGATTGGGCAATTGTACCATATTCCTAGAACCTAAAAAATATGCAAGAGACATACAGTACCTTTTTCATATTTTCTTTCTTCCTTCATTCATTTTGCCTATCACCTTTGTTCTGCCACTTCTTTCAGCATGAAGATTTGGCAGCTGGCACCACTGTAGGAAAAGAAACAACGCATTATTCCCTGAGTAGGAACTCTAGGTTCATTTGCTTCTGGCGTGGAAGGAAGAAAATAGGAGTTCCTTTCCCTTTCCGCTTTCCTACATACCCCCCTAAAGGTAGACCAAATTTACTTCCTAGCAATCAGAATCAATGCACCTGTTCTTCTACTAAGCCAGATAAGTTATGTAACCTTCTAACTTTATGTATGAATATTATTTAGTACATGCCCGGAGAACTACAGAATCATTCTTTACTCTCTTTATGCAGATAGTCATATGTACGACTACAGGAAACTGGTGCGTGCTATTATTTATGAAACTATTAATATCAGGAAAGACTGAAAAGGTAAGTTTTTTAGTTCTGTAATTTTAATTTTTTTTCCCCAGATTTTCTTGCAACTCTTCATGGAGAAGATAGAATTGATTAAAAGAGAACAGAAAATATTGACAACGGAAGTATGCGAGCTAAGTACTGCGACTGTTTTCTTGAAAGCTCTTGGCATGTCTTGAGAGCATCTCTATATCTTCCAATAGAGAGACACTAGTGGTTTTATCTAAATTCACAGGGCTAGCCAGGATGCTGCCATTTCATATATGATTTTGATCTCATGAGTTCTGCACTGATTTTTGAAATTCTGATTTTGAAGGAATTCCAAATCTTCCAGTGTCAGAGGTTTCTGTGTTTAAAGCAAAACAAGCAAACAGCAGCTGTGTAAAGTGAAAGACTGACCGAAATTCCTGCAGAATCATCTGTTCTCTCTATTCCCAGCTTGAATTTCTAAGTCACCCCATGAGCTTTTTTTTTTTTTCTTTTTCCTGTAGTCTAGTTTTGTTGTTAACATTTTCTATGGCCCTGAGTAAACCATGTCATTTAAATGGGAAAAAAATGATGAAAGACTAAAACTGTAAAAGGAAGAAATCAAGGGCAAAGCCAGAATTTCGATTTTAATGAAGCAAGCAACCTTTTACAAAGGCAAACTTACCCCAAGTCCTTCACAAACCTAGTTCAAACATGTATTTAATGCCTTCTTTAATATAATTACTTTCAAATTGAAGTTAAACACTCAGGGCTCTGTTCTGCTCTCACACGGTATGTAACTCATTTTTTCACACTCTTTTGTAAGTCTTGGGTGAGCAACATGGCTCTGCCATGCATGTCCTTAAGCAAACATATAATTAGGACCTATCTTGTGCAAGCATTTCTAGGTTCTTTATGTGCACGTAGGTACATGCTCCTTGTCTGTTTTTTTTCTGAGTTTAGGAAATCAAGCAGTTTCTAGGAAGAACCATTCCTTCATTAGCACTATTGCAATAGCAAATGGCATAATGTGCTTGAACCTTCTCTATGTCAAAAGGAGTTTGAGGTACCTTGGAAACATTGATGCTGTGGAGTTTCCCCAGTGTACCCAGCTGTTTCTTTCGAGAATAAGTATGTAAGGGTGTACTGATGGTGAGTTAAAAGGCAATTGTTGTCCACATCCTAAAATGAATTTAGGAGACAATAGCAAAAAAAGCTCCTTCTCCTGTCTCCCTTTACACACTTTCCATTTTTCCCAGTTGTATGTACATGAAATTGTATGAAGAAACAGAAAATGTGTGTGAGAGAAAGATTAGGTACAGGGAAAGTTAAAAACAAAAACAAGCAAAAAAAAAAAAAAAAAAAAGACAGGAAAATACTTCAAGGAAACAAGAAATAAATAAATAAAATTAACCAAAGCTGAAAGTTTTTCTGAGAACAAGAAGTCAGATTCCATCATTGGAAACCTTTCTTGTTTGAGTATGTATAAGCAGAAAGGGCAAAGATTTTCTCACATGCTTGGGTCTAGAAGAATGTGTCAGCTGGTCTGTGTTTTAGGTACAGAACAAGTGAGTGGCATGAACAAGTGAGTGAGTGGTGGAGGTTATTGTGTAGTTTCATTCACAGAAATGAGAGATAAAGTAACCCCCTGAAACATATGAGTTCTGTGTTTTCACCATGATCTGAAAGCCATCACTGAATTTGCCTTCCCTCTGAAATAGAAGACATTCCCTTTCAGTCACATGCTATGTCACTGAGAAGTCAAAGGATTTCTTCAAAGCTCGAAAACCAACCAGTAGCAAACAGACGACCAGATTACCAAAATAATGGCTAACTGTCCCCTTACACATATCATCTCAAATTTCTCTTAAAACAAATGCTTTAAGTCATATAGGACTCTCAGCTCTCTTAAATATTGAATCTATTGCCTTGACCAGTCCTAAGTTTAAGGATATCTACAGAGACAGAAAGTGCTTCTTGAAAACTTCTTCCATTAAGTGTGTCCCCTAGAAACACTCTATCACCAGGCTTAGTGCTGAGTCTTAAGGTTGCTGAAGATGCTGCTCATTTTAATTTCAGATCTTCAGTCTGAACAGGATATTCAAGGTTATGAAACTTCATTGCATAAGCAGAACTCAGAAATTACATAGTGTTACTCCTTTTTGACATTTATTTAGGGATTTGAGAGAACATTACATTTCTTTTCTGTATCAGTTCACAGTTGAAAAGTGCCTATTTGCAGGGCCTCTGGAGAATCAAATCTTCGTGTCCCAGCTTTACTGGAAAATGTTTAGTTTTTTATAGGGCATTCCATTGTTCCAGTAATATGTTTTAGGATACCTGGAATGGTCTGTTTCATAAATCAAACCCCATATGTTTCTTGATCATTATAAAAAGTATTTTGGAATTTTACCATTAAAAATTAATGGTGTTTTGATAAAATTGTAATTTTGCACATGTTAATGCCATGATTTTTGTTGTAATGAGGCTATTGTCAAGCTTTCGTCATGTCCAGCCTTAATTAAGCCAAATTTAAGTTTTAAAACAGCATTGAGCCTAGACTTTTACAGTGGTGAGTTGTGAAAATCAGCTTGCCTCAAAGATGCTTGTCATTATTCAATACAGGGGCAGCACAGATTATTTGACTATAAATTAATTGTTGATGGCTACAGCTAGATGTAATAAGAAGCCTTGCTGGCAATCTACTTGACCACTTAAACACTTTAGTCTTCTCATATTCAAATTTCCCAAAATCCTAAATCTGAGATAGAAAATTAAGGAATTTCTGCAGAGCTGTGAAAGAAGTCACAAAAGGAAGGATCACTTTTTGTTTCTTGATCTGAAAACAGAAGCTACCTTCCTCCCACTAGAAGAGACCAGGATGACAGAAATCAAAACTAACAGATTTGGAAAGGTGCATGAAGTGGGGCACTGCTGGCCTCAGACAGTGCTGGTGGTCAAAAAAGCAAATCAACAGTCACACCGCAGAATAAAAGCAAACAGATCTGGGCTCCCAACCAGACTGCAGAGCTCATACAGCAACATGTTTCGGAGGTGAAATTTCCAGCACCTTGCAAACTGGCCTCAAATGGGGCTAGCTGGGCTCAGCAATATTTCCTTCTTCATAAAGCCTTGCACAGAACATTGCTGCATTGACTAGGGGGTTTGTTTTCCTACAGAATATGTGATATGCATCAGAGTCGGAGGCAACAGAAGAGCTAGAAGAGAGTTTGACTTCCTCTATATACACACATAGATGAAACTTCCACACCAATTTATGCTTATGAGTTTACATACATATGTGTGTGTGTATATATATATATATATTTACACACACACATTCACACATCTACTTTTTCTTTTTGATAGATTTTTAATTTTCTTTGGAACTATTGGCTGCCAGTGAAGAAAAATTATTTTGTGTTTAAAAGCCGAAGCAAAGTTTAAATGACCTTAGAGGGCTAAGCTGTGTACTTGTAAGACCTGCATGATCTCTAGGATTGCTGTTGACAGACAGAGCCTGACTGACTGAAAATCAATGTGATCAGATGTTTTTATGGATTATAGTGGCCTCAGCTAATTACACAAGATTGTCTTTCTAGATCCAAGAGGTTTCAAAGCAAACTCCAGGCAGATGTATGCAGGATTAATCTGCAGACTTGACAGTTTTTCCTAATTATCTTTCATAATAGCAGAAACTAGATCATCTCTGAAGTGCTAGAACAAATAAGTTCGATGTTACTATCCCATCCTCCTTTGTTCTCTATATATTTGCTGTCAAGTATTTTTCTCTGCACTTATAAACACCTCTCAGCATTTTACTGAGAAGTTGTAGCTTGCTTAAAGACAGAATCTGCTTCATTTGGCCATTTCTCTTAATGTGAATCAATGCCTGATATATACTTATCATATACTTTTGTGTCAATCTTGAAAAAAAAAAGAGAGAAGGACCTGAAAACACACTTCTACTGGACTTTGTCAAAAAAAAAAAGGTTTATTACTTTTAAAATGATGTTATTCAATTGAAAATTTCTTTTCATGAAAAAAAATAAGTTATATAAAATATTAATAATTTATCCTCAGATTGATTGAAATGTCTTGAATTGATCCATTCAAAAGAATGGCTTGTTTTTTAATATCAGGACTTATTTCTTAATATAATTATTTACATTTTATTTTGGTCTGTAGAAGACTTCCTCTGTATTTCATAGAGAAGCTCTATTTGTGTTACATCTGAATCTACAAGAGGTATACTGTATAGCACTTACTTACTTACATTTTTCCATCTTCCTTCTTTGGCCTGCAAGAAGTCCATTCCTTTCAAAGTTATCCATGACAAATCAGAGAAGCATTTGGGCTGTATAATCAGTATTGGCATGTTTAGGACATTCTCCTATCTAGGTGCAAATTTTTATCATGGTGAACACCCTTTCGGTGAGTGGGGAAAAGCACCCAAAATATAATTTACTGGTTAGGCCATCCTAGTGGTTTAGCAGATAGTTTTCTTTGAAAAACTATCACACTGTTAATAAAAATGTACATTATTTCTTACTCGTTATGACATTTTCCTTTTCCTATTTGTGACCTATTTCTTTGATTTAATAATTCTGGAAAATACTACAAATTCACTTCTCTTGTTGGATCCATTCACTGCATTGAGCTTAGCTCAGTCTTATTTCCATGGGGATCTATATCCCACACCAAATTATTTTAATCTTTCTGCAGTATCTTGCCAACCTCTTTGTAACAAGAAAGAGGTAAGGATAAAAACAAATGAAAACAAGCAACAGACAAATGAAACCCCAGATATCTTATAAGTGACAGAAAAATTTCATAGTCGACTTCAGAATAGTCTGAAGTATTTTAATTATAGACACAGACTATGCCTAAACAGCTTCTCTTTGAACTGATTGGGTCTTGTCCACCTTCAGTGAACTGCAGATTACCTTTAGAGAGGGTAAATATCCTGAGTTCATGTTCCTTTTTTTCACGAGCCCAAATATAACATTTTTCATACCATGGATATGATGGGAATCTGTGTATTCTCTGCCTGGTTCTCACCTTGCGGCATTAGTACAACACTGGTGTCACTTACTGCATTATATGCACCATAGTGTCATGTACAGAGAGACTATGGCAGGGTTCAGATGTCCAAATTCACCATGACTGAAGAATAAACTGGGCATAGTGCAGCTCAGCGGTCATGGGGCTCACTGGGAGCTACCTGTGATGATACTGGCATTGTCAGTCCTGCTTGGTCTACCACTGGAGACCTAGCCTTGAAGGTGCAGCAGATTGGCTCTTTGGATCACAGGGACAGGCTGAAATGCCCGTGATTTGAAACCAATGCTAGTCTTGGCATTGGCATTTGGAAAAATGCCAAGAAAAGGGACAATCCGGATCTGTGGAGACTCATACGCCCACCTTTGACTCCTTACTGTCCTTACAACACTAGCTGCTAGGACTGTCTTCTCCCTTTTCTCCTTCCACATCTGCACGTCGTGTGGAGGGGGTGAGCAGGTGTAAAATGGAGTACCTGCAATAACTTTAATGGAATTTACCACAGCTACGAAGCTGGTCCTCCATGCTTTATCTCTGATTTATCACTTTTACAACACTTCACTGTGAGAGTTTATGGCAATTTATGTCATTACACAAATTATACAAATTGCCATTAACTGATGTAATGTACTATAAAGAATTGGAAGCATGAAGAAAAAAATTATTTGAATTTTTCTTCTGCATGTTTGCATTGCTTTATAGCTTAATTTATCAATTCAGTTAATTGAAATTTATATCATTAGAAGAAAATGCACTGAGGTGCTTTCTTTCCTCTTCTTTTTGTCTGTTTTTTTTTATTTTATTTTAATTATCATTTCTACTCTTTTTTTTTTTCCCTTCCATGGGGCCATAATTGCCAAACCTTTTCTCTGTCAAAGGAGATAAGGTGAAAATGACAACCATCATTTCTATCTCTTTCCCCAGAGACTGAACATATCACCTCTGTGTTAAATTTACCTTCACACATTTTCGCTTTAGGCTTGTGAGTTAATCCTAAACAGTCCCTTTAATTCTGAAAACATAATGCACTTCAGGCAGAGGAACAAACAGCCTGTTTTAGTTACTTAAACTCCCCCTATATTTTTAGAGACCTTTGCTTTTCCATGCACAAGTTGTGATCTGTCACCAGATGGTTCATCCCAAAGCTTTCTCTTCAGTTATTAATAGTAACATTGCAGAGCTATATTAATTCTTCTAGCACTGAGAAACCCCAATTGTTAGACAGGTGCTTTTTGTGATGTGTGCTGAAAGAAACACCAACTAAAAGACCGTCTTTCCTAGAAGATTTGCAGGATAGTTTAAGAGAAGAAGCACCCATTACAGCATTTACAGACGATGTCTGAACTAAGTGAGAAAATAACGTCAATGCAAAAGACAGTTTCTTGGGATATCCACTGCTGTCTTCCCACTAGACAGAATTTCCCATGAAGGGTGGCAGAAAATATAAGTTCAAAACATTTTAAAGGAATTTGTTTTTTCTTCTTTCAAAAGTGACCACATCTCATGCTGAATGAAAGTGGGACTCTCACACAGACAGAAAAAGAGGAAGTAAAATAAAATATATCAGCCGCACAGCTGGACCTGGGAAGCTTTGTATGGTCTCAAAGTGAGCTTGAAATTCCTTCAATGCTAGCAAAGTGATTTGCTCTTTTATTGAGAGAAAAGCTAGAACTGTGAAACTTAGCTTGGTGTGTGGAAAGATAGCAGTTTTTTGAAACTTTTGGGAAGGTACATCATCCTGTTTTTGAGTAGCAGTTATGCAGATGCGACAGCCTGATTCATAGATGGAACACAAACATTCTCCCTATGCCTGATTGCAATGGATTTAGCCATATAGATCTTTTATGCATCTGTTCTTGGTGTATTACTTCTTTAAATCATTCTGGACTGTTTTCTTTGGACTGCCTTTTAAGCTCATTAAGTACAACCCTTCAATAAATAAAGAATATTTCCCCTTACCAAAAATAAATAAATAAATAAATAAATAAATAAAATAATTCAGCCACATCTGAGTGGTGTAAGCTTGTCCTCACACTTTGAGCTTGAACAAGGGTGTTTCACACAGATTTATGTCATTGTCTGTCTGTTGTGTGTCTGGATACTTTATTACATTGCAAGTTTCTCTAGAGTAAGTCATCTACCTTCTTAAGGATAATCCACATCATTGGGCTACTGAGCAACAATTTAGTCCTGATTGCTTTTCCATAGTCCTGTGGTGCCATTTTGCATATGTGTCATTTTTAACAGGAAAACTAAATAAAAAAATATTAGTCACTTTTGCCCACAGCCTCTCTTTTCTAAAAGAACCTTCCAAGGGAAATAAAACTCTGCACTGGCTAAGGAGAAAGATGACTGAGCACTGAGCTACTAACTTGTGGATGAGTGCTCTAACTGATAGAATACAAAAAAAGAAAACAATCAAACAAACAAAAAACCCTGCCCTTCCATAATTAGGAGTGAAAATAAATGTGGTTGCAGTGCTTTGGGGGTGAACTAAGTCAACATGTTAGACTCAGGCACATTGGAGACTGAACAACTTCTAGTTGGTGATTGCCAAATATCCAAAGACAGAGGCACCACGATATCTCATGACTGTGGTGTATCTATACAGTAAGTGCAGAACAAGCATCTAACTATCCAGAGCTAATTTTGAGAGAGAAATTAGGTATATCAGGATTATTACAGCTAATTTATTACAGCTAACTGTCTAGAAGTTACTATCTATTTAATCTGTTGTAGGTACTCTGTTTTCATTGGGGATCTACAGAGGATGATTAATATATTTTATATTTTTATATTTTTGTGATTTAGAATCTTCATTTTTAGATAGATGAAATCATGGGAAATGAATAACACTCTAAGTTCACACACGCAAAAGTAAAATTTGAAGAATTACTTGATAAAATGATGTTACAAAACTGCCTCAAGTGAAAATGAAGTGAAATGAAGTGAAATGGACTATTTTTCAATAGATCCAGTCTTATCCTCTGATTTTTCATTGCCCTACTTTGATAAAATTACCAGGAATCAGAATACCAGCTCCGAGGTTTTCAGGACATAGGATTTTTTTTAAGTATGCATCCTTTAAAAAAAAAAAAAAAATAGTTCTGTTCTGGTGTCCACACAAGCCAATAAACTGCCACAGCTCTACAGCAATTGGCAGAGTAGCTAGCCCCAAACGTCTAAAAAGCTAAAGAAGGTTTTGGAAGAAAATGGAAAGGAGAATAAACTGAAATAATTGAATTTGACATGTAGAATCATTAAAATGTAGATCTACATTTCCTCCTTTCCTGCTTGTTTCTTTTAATTTGGAATTCTGTTGAAATCACCAAAAAGAAGAGTCCCAACACAATGTAAACCTTATAAAAATATTTAAAAATAGGGAATAATGAGTTAAAAGACAAAAGCTAGGTCAAATGTTTAACTGCAAATGCAAAATCTTTTTCTCAAATGATTGCTAAATTTGATGCAATTGCTTTTATTACCAACTGTACTTCACTGCACTTAAATGTGCACCTAAAACTCAGCCACTGAAAATTTAGTCCATATGTACCACAATCAAAAAACCTCTAGGGAAGCATGATCATATACTGTGATGACTTTCTATAGAGCAGAAAAACAAAGGAAAAAGAGCTGTTCCTACTTCCAGATAGGAAGGACAACCAGAAGAAGAAAAATATAAATAATAAAACAGCATCGCCAACAGCAAAGACCTTAACAAAGCTAAATGGTATTTTATGTTTAAAGCAGACCTCAGCAAAATATTTTAAATGAGCTGCATAATCTCAAAGATAACATAGTTTTCCATCAAATATATTTATGTCTTTCAACAACCTCTACTCACTAGATTTTAGCGTTATAGAAAGTCAACATACAGATGGGGAAAGTAATGCCATTCATTTGGCCAGTCACTGTGACACTTTTTCATGAAATCTGGTTAGATGGAAAGATTTAATTAAGTGAGCAAATGGTCATTTATTCCACCTAAGAAAGAAGACCAAGGAATTTTAGAATAATTAAATGAAAATTGGGATTTTCTATTAGCAAATATTCTTTCCCTAATAGTAGTTTAGAGGGTAACATCTGTTCTCTATTTTCTTTCCCCTAAAATGACATATCCTTGAGGATATGCTTGTAAAATGTATAGTGAAAGTAAAAGAAAATGTGGAAGATTCTTCAGATAAATAGGAGAATAAAAACTAGAACAAAAGAGTAGATGAAACAAGGAGGACAGACCCTTTTTTATTATTTTTATATTAATCTTTTTCTGCTTTCGAGACCTCCTTGAGGGACTAATGAGCCCCGGGAACCGCTAGCTGAGCTTTCTCAGAAACTTATTGTGGTTGGAACTGAACATATGGCTTCAGGTCCAACAGCTGCTCTTTTCATTCCAAATTAACACAGCTGTTTGGGAGGTTCTAATAAGTCAAATGAAGGGGGAAAAATTGAAGGTATGGGCAGAGGAGGGGAGCAGAGGAGGGGAGGGGAAATGCACACAATAAAGCATGTCTTTGTGTCTTTACTGAAAGTTGTAAGGTGTTAGCCTGGAGGAAGGGAAGCATATCTGCTCTCCTACCCTCACCATCCAATCTTGTCTTTATTTGCCAAGGCCCAATACATGCATCCTTTGGAGTCTTTGTTTTGATATCAAAGGATATTTTCATCAGTAGCAATCTTGGAAATAGTCAAGATAATAGTACTAATGCATTTCATGACATTCTATGAAGTCCTGTGACAATATGACTTCAGCATTATTGCCCTTATTGACTAGCCATGAATTCGAAACGGGTGTCTGGGATGCGGAGGGCATACTTGCACAATATAAATTTCTTGAACCAAATAGGAAGAGCAGAATATGTCATTATCTTATGTCAACTTCAGGATGTTCAGTTCTGGATCTGAGGGCAGGAACTTGTTACAAATTTAAGAAAGTGCTTGCATTCACATAGGTTGACAAACTATAATGCAAACTGAAGAATATTCTTGAATGAGCTCTTCTCCCTGGCTTATCTTGCTCAACCTATTGTCTCCAGAGTTGAATGTGGGTGAGTTGAAAGGAAACCTTTGCAGGGCTGGGAAAACATAGAAGAGGATTTCATAAAGCCCATTGCATCAATTCAACTAGCCTGGCTGCCATCCTTTTATCTGGATACCTGTCATGGCAGCCCACAAACAAAGGACAGCTCCAAGATAAAAGAGTATCTCAAAAATCTGTTCACTATGGATCAATAATGTAATTCTTAAGATAGAGAACTTGCAAAATCAAATTTTTTCTCTGTATGCTTTGTTAGGTCCTCTTTGAAGGCCTTTTCTTTTCTAAATTTACTTGCTGCTGCTTGCTAAGTTGTTCATGTAAGTGAAAGACTGAACATTCGGGCCAGGACTAAATACCCTTGAATTTAACAAAAGGAAGCCTGTGTTAATTTGTAGTTTGGCTTTTATACACAAAAGCACAGTTTGAGGTATGCTAAGTTGCACAGCAGTTGCTAAGTATCAAATAGGAACTACTTTTATATATACTCTTTGTAAGTCTGTTTGGACTTTTAAAGCACTGGCTTTAAATACCAGCTTAATCTCCCTTTTTTTCTCCTCTGTTTGTATATACACTAATATCAATCTTTCCATTTGGGGAAGATGAATCTCAGAGACTTCTGATGCATTTGAGTTTTGTCTCTGTCAGCATACTCTGGCGACAGCCTTTTAAGCCTCATCTCACCTGAGGTTAACCCATCCCACAAATGAAATACTCTGAGCCTAATTTGGCTTCCCTGGGAATTCAAAATGATTTGTTTGACACTATCATCTCCCTTCTACCCCTCAGTCCAGAAAGTAATACCTGAAAGAAAGTAAATTTTTAACATTCTTCCTCTTTGTTGCCTATCTTACATGAATCGCTTTCTTCCTATAGGTTCTGGATGATGAGTGCAGTTTATCAGAGGGGTAGCATTTCTGAGATGTTTTTTGGATCAAGGGAGTGTTTCTACCCAACGTATCAGAAAGGGGATTTGTTTAAGCAGGCTAAAGCCTGAGGACATCTCATATCACTTCTTCCTAAATTCACAATTTAAACCTTTGACTCTGCTAGATGTGCCACTTTTATCCTTCTTTTCATCCATCTCTCTTTTGTTGGAGATGCAGAGCCCAGTTGTTAAGGTATGTAGATCCCTGCGTGCCCTGAGCCTGGCAAACATAGTATTACTGAAACAGAAGCAATAACAAGGCAGATTTCAAACAGATAACCACAATTCATGTCAGTGAGAGGATGTGTGGTAGGTAGGTTCTGCTCTCAGTAGAATGTGATTGACAAAGCCAGCTCTAAGAGAGCAGTTAATAAAGTAGAAGATGGCATGCACAATGAATTTCCCCTTCATTTCTACATCTGGGCTATCACCCACCTCATCCTCTGGATGCTTAGATGAAATAAACGCATGAACTTGAAAGGACCATCCCTAGGCTTGTAATGTTGTATGAAGTAGGTGCAGTATGAAAAATGTACACACACACATATATATATGTGATCTTATTTGCACTGGAATAATAACAGAGAATATCAAGGTGAGTTTGGGATGTAGTGAGACCTCGGCTCAAGTTTTTCATGGCTTGCCACACACCTTACCATTATCTTAACACATTTAATTATTAATACCTCTGTGGTGATGAATCAAAAGTACTGTATTTGACTGGCACAGGATGGTAAGTGCTTTGAAAGTCATTATCCTAAACACAAAAAGATTTTGAATAATCCTTCAAAATGTCAAGGCACACATCACATCAGCAATTGTTAAATATTTCTTCTGAGGAAGAAGTTAATTTAAAGCGCTTTTGATGTTTAATGTCACTCACAACAGCAGCTGAAAATTAACCCTCTGAATTTTCCTCCCACAGATCTTAGCAGTCTCAGTATAATGTTCTAGACTGATAGGGCACTTTCAATGCATCTTATTAAATAAGAAATTAAGGACAGCTTTAGGGACCTTGAAGGATGAAAAGTTCCACCCAACTTCTAAATCAATCTACCGGAAGCCAGCAACTGGGGATACCTTCTTGTCAAATCTATCTATAGGCTGGGCCCATTAAATTTCTCCTTTTACTGCAAAAGGTTGAGAAAATTTCACTGGGGAAACATCAAGCCCCTGGGCAAGATGACACACCCTGCGTGTGGGAGGGATGAAGCTAAATTTTGCTAGTTTTATGACTACCAGTTGATCTATTACTTATTCCTCATTAAAATCATTGAAAGTTTTGCATTCTTGGGTGAATCCTCCTGACAAGGTCCATGAAAATACTCATCTGAGCACTGCTGAGAATCTATCCTTTACCTATGGCAATCTTGCCTGTGGAAACATGGTTCCAAAAGTAGATTAAGGAAATGTGAAGCTCTGGGATTTATACAGATGCCAAGGTAATCATGGTTAGGTTACCATGCCTATTTATTATCTCTGCTTTTATATATGTATTTTTTTTTCAAATATATTTGGCAACTAATATCTGCTTCCACCTTGCAGTGTGGACGCTGAGATAAACCAAGCAGCAATCAGCCAAACTGGGCAAATCTCAGATGAATCCCCTTGTTAACAGCCCAGTCTCCTCTTATAAACTGAGTCAGGATATGTCAAATAAATTTGGAAGTGTTTCCTGCTGCTTTTTGATCTCAGTCTATGAAGCCTCATGAGCTGTGTGCAAGACCGACCCTTTCAAACCACCCATCACGGATATTCAGTTCCTACATTGGATGTATTTCAGGATGGCACCAATATGTCACTCGCACCCTAGAACACGCTGTGCCCAGAAGGCACTGTAGGCCTGTACATATTTTTAATATAACATGTACATATTTTAGTATAACATGTAATTTTTTTTTTATGCCAAGCACTCACATGTTAGGGTCTAAGGATGTGCAGGGCTGTGATCTTCCCTGTCCTGATGATGTTTAGCTTAGATGAAGCAAAAGCAGACAGAATAAAAATGAGGTCTCATGGAGAACACCATGTACTTTTAGTGATACAAAATGGAGTATACTGCATACTCAGATATGCACAGAAAGGCAAGCCTGGGTGTTATTATCAGAACAAACATTCTCCATTGACTATTACTAAAGCTTAACCCCATCTGGCAGAAAATAAGAAGGAAAGCTAGTAAAGCTACGAAAGGAATCTATAAAAAGTCTGTTAGTATTTTATAAACATGGGAATGCAAAGTAGATGTAAAATGTTAAAATATGCCATGCAGAGCAGTGAAGTATTGTACCTTTGGGAGTTCCCACAGTATCTTGAGTGTTTAGCCTTTAGGTCCCCTTCAGAGGTATAAATATATTATACATTTCTAAGCCTGTCATGGCTGTTTAAATGACTTTTTCTAGTCACAGAAAGAGTAAGTGACAAAATTAGGAAAAAAAAAAGAAGTCTAGAGAATTCTTGGACTGATGTTCCTAAATTCATCAGTACTGTAATACTGCAGAGTAAATAACCTGACACTCTACAGAAAACAAAAGAGTGAAATTACATTTAAATTTTTGGCATTTCTGAGAGCTCTTTGCAATGGCATAAAATTCAGTTGTTACAGATGCAGCTTAGTGAGACACATTATAATCAAGGACAGAAAAGAATATTAAAAAAGCAACAGCATCATAATAACCTTTTGGCGATATTAAATTGTGAGATCTTGCTCAATTAGGAAAAATATCAAAGCCTCAACAAAGAATTCTTAAACATAAATGAAGTGTTTTCTAAATGAGACTTCCAGTGATGAAGTAACCTAAGCCATGCAAAAGATTATACTGAATTTCACTTTCAAATTCATGCACAGACGGCATCTTTTCTTCCTCCCCTAGTCACTGCAAGCTGAACTGAAATGAAAAGTCATGTGGAGACCAGAACTTAAGAAATTTGATCCATCTGTAAATGTATGTCTTAAATGTTTCCCAGTAGATTCCTTTGTATTGTTTATTTAATTTATCTAGCTCTGATGAAAGACTTCAAATAAGTCTTTTAATGTCAGTTGTATGGTGCACGCAACAGTAATATTGAATATCTCCAAAACATTCCTCATAATAATGTGTGTTCTTTTTGTTTAGGAAAAATATATACCAGTGATAAATAGTGGCTTTTCTTTGGCTTTTCTAACTCTTATAACAGCGAGTGCCAGGGATTACAGACATTGGAGAACTGTATGTGTTTATTCTGAGTGAAGTTGCCAGTATATTTCATATATTTGTCCATCTATAACTATGCAAATTAAAAATGCATATGATACAACCCACACATTTCAACTCCTCTCTTGCAAATTACCTTACAGGACTTTGAAGATTGTTCATGTAAGTCACCAGGTGCATGTATGTTACAGCACTGGTTCGCCTAGAAAATTCTCATTTAAATGGCATTCACAGGGAAGCTCTAATACCCGTAGAAATGCATTGTAGTCTTTTCTGCCTTTTATTCTGGAACCGTTTAGTGCATTTACATTTTCTGTGAAACTCAATCAACTTTCCAGCTTTTCTTTTTGAACCTTTTCTTTTTCCCATTAGTCTGTTAATAATTGTTGCTTTCCTGGCATCCTTGGTTATTATGCATTCCTCAGCATTGTAAAAAATGAAAAGTGGAAAAAAATCACATGCTTTTCAGCTGACTTAACACTGCGTAAAATGCTGAAATTATTAATTGAACATCTTGATTATAAATTAGGTGGAAATAATGTTGAAGAAGCAGCCCCTAGTCATATAGGTTTATTATTAGGGCTATGCACTGAATGATTTGAATTCCATTCTTGTAGTGGTAAATATAGTTATTATGGAAGAATGTGAACTCATGGATTTTGGCTGAATGTCAGCTGAATCAAGCAGGAGATTTCATCCATAATTTAAAATTGCATGTCCTAAAACAATGCCCGCGTTATCTCTTGCCTTCACCCTGGCAAAAATAATGTGATAATGATCTTACAAAAGATAAGGAAATTATTTCAGCCACGGCAGGATAATTAATTGCTACTAATACTGTTTTCAGCCGTCCTATGTGCACTAGCACCCTATTGTGCTAGGCATTGTAGATTCACAACAAAATGTTTGCAACGCATCTGTGTGATGACTGAAGAATTGAAGCTTCAAAAGGTAATTCCATCATTAATGCTGGTGGTATTAGATGACCTTCAATAGTATGTTTGTATGCTGGATGCATTAAGTACAACGTTATTATCTGGACTTCATGAGTGCACTTTTTATTTATCTTGTGGGTTCAGTGGGAGCAAGCTTTCATGAAAAGTCACTCAGATACCACAGTTTAATGCTGCCTTATAAGTCATAATTTATTTATTATTCTGATTTACCTTAGTGTTACAGATTGTATGTGTGCTGAACTATCATTTGTGCTTTAGGATATACAGCATTGACCTTGGCAAAGTCTCAGGCTGGCCAAGGCATTTAGGTACTACCATAACGGATACTTTAAAGAATTGCACTTCTTGTAGTCTGTCCAGTCAGGCTTGGAGCTCAGGATTTGCTCCTTGACAAATGTGACGCCTCACTAGTGCTGCAACATTGCAAGAGAACTCTATTTATCTTCACAAACATCACAAAAGTGAAGGTGGATCTGATTTGAGGGAATTGAAAGGTCCATCTATGTTTGTTTGGGGGACTCAAGAGAGTTAGGGGAAAGGTTTGCCTGAAAGGCTGAGAATTTAGCTCTGTCCTGAAGTGAACTGAGTTCTTGAATCAGAACAACTTTTTCTACAAGCTTCAACCTTCAGCATTTCAAGTTTCACAGTACTCTGCTTCTCAGTATTGTTTTTCTCTCCTCTCAACACTAAGATCTTTCCTCTTCTTAGATAAAAAAGAGACCCGGTAACCAGTAGGCTGGAAACCCTGGGCAGGGGGTTGCCAGGGGTACCCAGATCTGTTTAAAACAGATCTGTTTAAAATTCCTGGTTCTTCAGGAGCTCTCCAGACTCAATCCTGAAAGTTGCTTGACCCTTCCTGAGGGGTAGAAGGAGCAGAGGGCTCCTTACAGTGAGAGATACTGTGTACTTCTCAGAATTACTCCTATATCTCAAACTCTGCTGGGTACCGTGAGATGTGGGAAGAAGGAGAAGCCCTAGGGCTCAATCATATTCTTTTGTGAAGCAAGAGCATAGGGTGAAAACCACCAAGGACTTGCATACGCATACATAAAAGCAAACAAATTCTACACAGCTCCTGATCCTTCAAGCATTTCTCCAAGGCTACGTGAAGCAAGTAATAGCTCTGCTGCACAAATGTTTACTATGGCATAAAAGGAATCTAAGCTGTCTTAAAAAAAAAAAAAAAACATGCACAGGATAAAAGCAGCAGATGAGCCCCATCCTCTGTGGAAGTGTGTGTGTCAAACAAATTAAATGTGAAAACAAAAACGAAGCAGTAAACCAAGCACATGAGATTCTTTCAAGATAGACTTGTATGTAAGCAACATTGATCAGTAGGAGAAATCAAATAATTTAAAATATATATAATAAAAGTGCAATACAAATGAGATGCTGGAAATAGCTACCTAAGTGAAATACATGAGATAAGCTCCCCTAAATCCCAAACCATTTGGGGATAGTTGTGCCCCCTCACCACCACCCCCATCCCCGAATATATGTTTCTGGTCTTAAAATAAGTTGCTAAAAATGAACAACTAATCTGAGGATTTTCAAGATCTAAACATCCTCTGGTGAAATCCAGAAAGATTTTTTAACCTGTCACTTCATTTTTTGAAAATAAGTCCATTGTTATAACAGGATACTTTTTCCAAAAGTGTTTTAGAAAGCTGGTTATTTCATCAGAACTTCTTCCATCCTTTTCCTTCATCAGTCTAAACTCAATCCAAATGCATCAAAAGAAATGGAAAAAAGGACTAAAATTATAAAAATTGACAAGTTCTATAATCAATGTCATATATGCCAGGTAGACAAAATATTCTGCAGATATTTAGATACGGTCCTTCTCCACAAATTATGATACTTTATTTTCTTCCCCAAGCCTGAGCTGTTTTATAAAATATGGCACAATGATTGCCATTTATTTTATCTTTTTTTTTTGTTTTTTTTAATACCTATAAAAATATTCTGGCTAGACCATCTAGCCAAGCTTTTGTCTAACAACGATCAGCAGCAGTCATTTGTCTAAAGGATGTAAGAAATCAGGGCATGCAGCAAGTGTGCAGGCTTATGGAAAGAGGTTTGGAGTCCTAATAAGACAGAGTCTGTAACCACGTGATCAAATTTAACATCAATACTGAAACTCTTTTTCATGTTTCACCTTCAGTGTCTTATATTTTGTTGCAGACAGTCCTACCCTCAATAAAAAAAAAAAAAAATCTGAAACAGAAGTAAAAGAATATCAAATTCCTTTTGATACCACGTAGCGTTGTGTATGTTCATGATCAAATTCCAAGAATAAAAGGAATCTGGGATCTGTCAGTAACACGAAGCTTACATTATTAAGTAACGGTGAGGTGATTTTTTTTTTTTTTTTTTTTTTTTGATGCACAAAGGGTCTAGTTTTAAAGAAATGGTTCTGATTTAATTAAGACAGTACATACAGCAGTCTTGCGGAAGAAAAGAAAGACACAACCAGAATTTCAGCTAATAGGGGATCTGAACCAGTAAGTTAGATATGATTTTAAACTAAGAATAACAAAATCTCTATAATAAATAAAATCAAATATTAAGCATGATGTTCCTCACTGTATATTTCGTCTGTGTAAATGTTAGGTATACTACTTAAGCTAAGCATCTATAAATGCATCCACTCACTAAAGCCAGTGGAGATAGTAAAACACTTCCAGAAGACAAGCCATCAATCAGAATATAGATATCTAACACTGGGAGAAAAGGAGGGATCAATCACCCCTTTCATGCTGGGTTTTCTACACTAGTTGCAGAGAGACTCTGAAACAGCAGCTAAACCAGATGCCTAACTTTTAGACAGATAAAATTAAGTGAGATGAGTCCTAACCTAAATATCTACTACCCCATCACTTTTCTTCATGGTTGGATTCATTGTTGTTAATGGTTGATTTCACTTTCAGGTCTTATAAATTGGCAAATTGCTCTTGCTTTCTGCTTTTCTGTGTTTCAGGGGAATATATATACGTAATTAAAGAATTTTGCAAATTATAGGAATATCAGTTTTCCTCATGTTATTTTAGAAGATTACATGAAATTCACATGATAAACTTAATCTCTAGATTCTTCTTTTAAAAGTTAAAAGGAAAATAAAGGGACATTTTATTCCCTATAAACTGTTTCAAAAGTCTAAATTTACCAAACTACTTTAAACTGTATGCACAGATATAAAAGAGAGTTTTCAAGGATCTGCTCTTCAGAGATTATTTCTGACCTGAGAACACTGTCTGATTCCCATAAACAACAGCCCAGAGTAAATCAACTTACTGTGTGCCTTTTTGATTTATAGCAATGAACTGTTTTGTGCAAATCAACCAATGATCCTCAAAGCAAGGTGCCCTGAGGCTTTAAGGCAACTGAGACTCTGCTTAGAAACCAACTTCAAGTGGAGCAACCTGGTTGAAATATCATCTACCCAGCTTGAGCAAGCTTTTTATTTTTAATTGAAAGTAGGAGCACTGGGTTAGAATATAAAGGACTGCACAGTTCACTGCCAAGGCCCCATGACACCACACATCAACAACATCTTTTATTTATCAATGAGTTAATTTCCAATTTTGGAAGGGAGATGTGAAGCTGCATCTACACCATGATGTTCTGATGTAAAATAACCTCTTGTAATTACCTTTGTCCAGAGTTGAACTTGTGTTATATATGCAATTTCAGACTGGTGTTAAGGTGAAGACTGATAGAAATGAAAAATTAAAATTATCACAGACTAATTGCAAATGGGAAATATATATATATGTTTATATATATCTGCCAACAATGTTTTTATTTCGAATTTTGACTCTACTTCCGATGAAAGTTTGTGAATTCCTGCTTTAGCTGGAATCCAAGTATTTTTGCTGTGGTTATTATTTTCTGTAAGACTTCATGCTGGGTAAATAATATGCACAGCGGTAGAGCATCAGTGAGTGGTAGAGAGGCAAAGAGACAGACAGTCTCCTCACAGAAAACCTTGTGCCTTCTGCAGTCTGCCACCTTGAAGATCATTACACCTGAACTGGGGTTCTCAACCCAGGAAATTCTGTTAACTTCCCACTAGGTCTGTAAGGTGCAGGCTAACAAGTGCCACCAGAGAAATAAATTTCAAAGATCCAGGAGATAAACTTTCTCCAAGCAAGTACAGATGACCAAATTAAGACTACAAAAAGCACTCACCTCTATCTATTGCAGTGATAGGCCAGTCTCCTATGTTCAGCCTTTGGAAATACCAGCTGGTAAAGCACAGCCATGATTTTGTTTGTCCCCAATACCAGAGAATCTTAAGACCTGTAGAAGAATCTCTCTTGAAATAATCTTTTGCAATGTCTTCCAAAGACTTTTTAGGAAGGCATTTTCTGTAAGAAAATTAAAACAAACAAACAAATAAACAACAAATAAAACTTTATTACCAATATTTATACAAAAGTAAATTTCTTCAAGAAGCAGATCTTGGTCACCTTATCAAAGAATTAGCAGAATGACAGATTTCAGTCATTTCTCTCTACATTTTATCAATTTGCAGTGGGTTCTGAAATCTGCAAATATGACGTGAAAAGAAAAGAAATGGGTTTCCTCCTGAAGCTTTTCCAAATGGTAAATATATTTATTTTTATTTATTTATAAACCTGCAGTATCAGATATACCTGCCCCCACTAGACTTACTTAATACCAGGAGTTAGTGCTGAACGGAAACCTTATTTAATCTATTATGGGTCAGAATTTTTTATCAAGGTGCCTAATTAGAGCATGATGCAAGTAAATATTCAGCATGATATGTCTTTATTGTATCTTCCATTCCAGAAACAGGGACAAAAACTTCATTAGCTCAATAATTTTTCAAGGAACAGTTTAAAACTTCCACTAAGGACATTACAATGCATATCATCTCTTTTAGCTACAGACTCCTGAAATTTAATATAGATGTGTAATACAAATTAGACATCTAGGCTCCTTCTAAAACTGTTAGATGGCATTGAATCAAATAAATCCTATTTTTTGACTCTCTCTCAGAAGGGAACAACTTCTACACAGGATTTGCACTGTTTTTTCTTTTTTTTTTTTTTTTTCTTTTTTTTATCAAATAGGAGAATTAGTAATAACTTCTCAATTATTCTTAAAATAATATCATTTGTTTTATGGAAAATATTATTTTGTGAAAATTCATGCCAAAGATAAACAGCTAAATCAAGAATTTACAAAACTTGATTACAGTAGTAATTGTGATATAGATGTCTTTCACGAACCGTGTTGTCTAGATGGTGAAAGTCTGGAAAATAAAGCTAAATGAAGAAAGCCCAATATGAAAGAGTGAAAAATAACCATAACTATTACTTGCACAATAATTTCTACCTCTAAAATGACTTAGAGTCACTGGTGTTTTTGTGGCTCTGTATGGAGTCTGCTCCTGCCAAGCAAGGCCAGTATTACGATAGTTCTTTGTATCTGTAAAATGCACTTATGTGACTGTGATCCCACAGAACAGATGAGATTCCAAGGCTCTGAGAAGCTAAATCATTAAGATCTCAACTTCTTGTTCAATGGCAGCCCTCAGCTCTGGCAAGTTTTTCTGAATTTTCCCCTCCTACGGAGTTCAGCATTTCTATACATTTTTTTGTAAAGAATACTGCTCAAAACCCCGGAAGAAGTAAATCCATGGAGGTCTATTGACTTTGGCATTGCTCCTATACTCTGTGCTTAACAAGAAGTTTTCCCAGAGAGTTTCAATTAGGTACAAACACAGGAGTTGTGAAACAAAGTAAATCATGTTTCCAGTGAAATAAGTGGAAATTTTGTTCTTGACTTATTGGAAAAAGCTGTTGTCATGAACCTCAGCAACTTAATACTATTTTGCAAGGATCTAGTCACCCTAACACAGAGATTCACATTAACTTCAGTAGAAATATTTGGGTGAAAAATAGATGTAAGAGTGAACAGAATCTGCAAGATCTTTCCCTGAACAAGCCCTGCGACAGCATCATGCAGCATAACAGAATATATAAAAGCTCCAAGTTTAAAGATCGTGAACAAAATAAATCAGTCTCAATAAAACTTTGAAAATATTAAGATAAAAAAAGTAGATCTTTCTTACAAAAAGAGCAAAGATTTTTAAAAAAGAAAAGCTATTTGATTTTATAGATTATCCTTAGAAGGACAAGAGACTTTCTGGAAGAGCAAAGTCTTAAAATTACATTGTTACATTTTGCTGTTTCTGGAGAATGCAGAGAAGAAAGGCAGCAAGGAAGGGAACGAGAGACAATGTAGATGAAAAACATGTAGTGTCTTACAGGCAATCAGATTCTGTTTATAAAGGTTTCTTTCTGCAGCTGGAAAAATATTGAGCTAAACCCCTAACCTTATTGAAATAGAGTCAAGAGATTATGAATACCAATCCCAAAGGGATCAACGAGCATACAAGAGGAAAAAAATCTGTTTGAACAATGATCTAATCTGTGGTTTTATTACATAGTATTGGTAAAATCCTGGCTGTGTTGAAGTCACTGATAAAACAATATGATTTCACTCCATTATAATTATATTTCCCTTTCAAAATAAACATAATCATTCTCGCATTTGGAAGCTAATAGATTTGAGCTTGGCACATATTCTGTAAATTATGCTACCCTAAGTTAGTAGAATTAAGATGTCCTTCTGATTTATCTTTCCTGATGCAGTAATAAAGGACCACAAGAAAACAGAATATATCTTATCTGGGAGATAACTGTGGTGCATTTCGTTGGTAGAGCGGCACCTTATTTCACAAAGAACGTTACTGAATTACCTGTGAATCAGCACCTCGGGAAAGAGCATCATAATCTAATCAGACTTTTCTTTTTTCTTTTCCTTTTTTTTTTTTTTTTCTTTATGCTAGGCATCTTCTGTAGTTCTGCTACCAAAAAGTTCTATCAAAAGACAAAAGCCTTCAGACAAAGAAGACCTTTTATAATTGGGTTGAACAGACAGACAAGATCTGTCTCCTACAATGAATCTCTAGATGTCCCATTTTAAAGGATATTAGAAAATTAAAAGTTTCCCATGGGCTGTAAAAAGTCTTTGGAAAACCACTGAAATAGATATTTCTCTGCCTCTCTCTATCAACATGTCCTTCTACCCCTCCCACCCAAAGGGAAAATTTCCTACACTTCCATGCAGAGTTACTACTGCTTGCTGATTCATCATTCTGCAAAGTGATGAAATGTCCAATAGCTACTTGCATCCTAGAAATGTGTGTGACTGTATATGCTTTAAAGCATATAAACGTATTATCTGATATTAAGGATACATTTATCTGTGTATTAAAGACTTACAAGAGACTTTGTTCCTTCACAGACATGACAGTTCCAGTGTATATTCAAGTCATAAGGCATTACAAAGCCTTTTTGAGATGAGCAAACTATTAAAATGTAAGACAGTCTCAGACCACTGGTCCACCAGGACATGGCACATTAAGTTGCTATGCTTATGATAACTGCCTGGAAAAATAACACAGGTCACATCGATGTCTTCAGTAACTGGTGACTTTGTTTACTAAATCTCAGATGCCAGAGTGGATCCAGTCCAGCCCAGGAAGAATGAACTGGCATAGATGGAATGACAGACATTAGGCATAAGTACTTTTTATATCAAGCCTTTGGCAAGTTACTTGTTGGAAAAATCTGTTCTCATGAACAGAATCCAAAACTGCAAGTTGTGCTACCAAGGCATATGATAACTTCTACTATCCAGGGATATGCTAATTCATACCATCCTGGGATCCGCCAACCCATTGCCAGGATAATGGCTCATTCCAGATGCCAGTCAAGGTCCTTTCTGAGAGCCTTAGGGCATTTCAGAATAAAAGCAATTTTGATAGGGTTGTTCACAGAAGAGGTTCTTTCTTTATCAGAAATTGCGTAAATATCCTTTTGAGTGAAAAGAGGATGGAATGTTATATGATTCTCTTCACTCAGTATGACTTAAAATTATGCATTTACTGGTACTTTTTTTCACTTGTTAACACAGCAATTCTTCTCTTACAGCTACACAGCTACTTACAGAGTGTGCTGTGGGCCAAAAATAACAAAAAAAAAATAATAGAAAAAGAGAAATAAGACTTCATAGCCTTACGTAAAGTTCACTGTGAAAGGTTATGGGGTCAGATGCTTTTCACAGTGAACTGATTACAAAATATTCTTCATTTACTTTTGCATGAGATTCATTCATAACTGTGAAAGTCATAGATAAGAAAAGAAATATGGTTCTCCAGCACAACACAGCTGATAAAAGTAAATTCTGATTTGAAAGAATTTTCTGGAAAAAAAAAGTAACTAATGATAACACTAAAGCTACAGCAGGAGGTTTAACCAGTACATTATCTGATAATTACCTTTAATTAATTGTAATTAATATCACTTAATATTCATACAATAACAGAGTAATATTAATATTGCTTTGAATTAAGATTAATTGTTATTAATCGTTGGACTAGCCTGCAAGGATGCTAAGATGAGGTTTCAATTTTTTTAGGTTTTTAGACCAAAGCAGCATGTCCTCCTAAAGAATGCAAGACCTTTGGGCTCTTCCAAGTTGCTCATATGGTCACTTCTCTTTTGTTGAATTCTGTGACACGTTATGTAGCGACAGAAGTTTGGATTGCATACTCAACCCCAATAACTAGCTATGGGTAAGCTAGTCTTTACCAGAAGCAGAACAATACATACAAGTCATATTAAAATGATTGTAGGGACAAGTTGATGAGACTATAAGGTCTTTTGAGAAAGGTCACTACCGCAGTGACTGCATTATGCAGACAATCAACTAGGGTGATAAATGGTTAAATGACCTTCATTAGGACATCTAGAAAGAAGCAAGGATGAACTTTGCCAGGTTTGACACTAGCACCTTTCTCCTTGCTCATTTTTCTTCTCCACAGTTTGTTGGGATCAGCACAGAGATCTCTAGGAGAAGTTCTAATGTCTGCATGGTGCGAGCATTCAGGCTAAATGGCCTTTTTGTCCTTGAAAGCCAGGAATGTCAATGCAGCTATGAAAATACAGTGCAGGTTTAATACAAGAGTTTGTCTGTGTGGCTTTTACTACTATAGTCTCATTGGGGGGAAAAAAATCAAGTGATCATACAAAGAAAATCTCTTCAGGTCAGTCCTATTGACCTTGTTCTTGCTTCTTGTCTTTTCCCCACATTATATAGCAAATTCTTACATATATCTCTGGGAAATAGAAATCTTCACAGAGATACAACAAGAAGGAGAAGCCCTTAATGGGCTACGTTACAGAAAACTCTATCGATCTGCTTTCTTTTACTTGTAGGCATGATTGAGAGCTCAAGTAATTGAATTTTCATCTTCTAGTCTGACATTTTATTTTCGAATTTTTTTTTCACTTTGTTCTTGAGACATGCTAAGCAAACAAAACTCAGACTGCAGCAGAAGAAGGTGCAGTCCAGGCCAGAAAAGCTGAATTCCTGACTTTTTTATTGCTACCAATTTCAGCTGCCAATTTAGGCTTCCTTGGGCACCAAAATCTAGCTCTTTGTATGGTGTTGGTATATGGACAAAACAGCAATTCCTTTGACTTAGAATGTCTTGACATTTACATCACCCTCACCCACTCTCCAGGAGCCCTGAAGAGTCAAAGTGACACTGAAATTAAAACTTTTTATGGTAAAAGTAAGCATGTGGTACACATTATATGTATGTATATATATAAAAAAAGTACAACTTCCTATGACTTTCCCCCAGAAGTCACTGATCATTTTGTAGCACAAAAATCTTAGGTCAAAAACCCAAGAAAGTTTAATGAAATCATTTTTAGAAATCACAATACCTCAGAGTATCATACTGTTCTTGTATTCTGATCTCAGAGCCTAACTGAAGGCCCACAGGTAGCTTTGTTATTTGTTTTTTAAAAATAGCCCCTTATCACTGTTGTGGATTTCTATAATCAGTCCAGAAATGTGCAACGGTCAGGATTGAGTCAGAAAGACATGAAAAGCAGGAAATGCAGGAATGGTCAGAATGCAAACAAAACTGCAGAGTAGATTTGCCTACAGCCAATGGGATAATATGAGTCTTAAAAATTATTGTTCGTTAATACAAGTATCTACCAAGACAGCTCTCAAAGCACGAGGAATCTCAGTCATGGGGAACAGTTGGTATCGCCTTTTTGTTTTTTTTTTTCATCTTTGCTCTTCCCTTTCTCTTTTCTCTCTTTCCTGCTCTGAGTTAGATATAAGGCAATATTAACCCAGAAAGGCTGGAAAGAAAAATAAAATGCCCTGCTATAAACCATTTCCAAGTATTTCCTTAGTTTCTTATACCTATAAGACAATATTTATCTGTGAATAAACCAGCAGAGCCAGAAAGAAAATAAAAATGCCTTGATAAGTCATAATGGAAATTACTTAGTTCTCAGATAAGAAAGTGGGTTTCTTGTTTGTTTTTGTTTGTTTGTTTGTTTTTCTTTTGTTTGTTTGTTTTTGGAGTTCTGTATGCTTCAGCACAAGCCTCTGATCTTATGATATCCCCAGGCTCCTTGGTGAAGCATATCTGAAGAAGAGAAGAAATAAGCTTGGAGAAAATCTTCGTGGAATTTTTGCTGCTGTGGCAGTGACAAAGTGATCACAGCAGACATGAAGAAGGTGTGCATATTATTATTTGGATTATATTCTTGCCTTCTCACCAAAACTGCCTCTCCAGTGCAAAAAGGGTTTCCCATTAAGTTCACTTGTTATTAATCTGGGCTAGCAATTTAGTGAAAGAGGAACCAGGGAGCTTGGGCAGACATTTCCAAAGAGGAATTCTGGTCCTTGCCACAGGATGGAGGAAAATTAGTTGCTTCCAGACATCTTTATTTCACTTTTTATTTCAGTCCGTAAGTATGAATAATTTGCTTGGCAGAGCAAATAAAAAGCTTTCTGTTTATTTTTGTTTGTTCATTTGTTTGTTTTGTTTTGTGTTTTTTGGGCCAAACATCAATTAGTTCAGAAATATATTCTATTTTTTCTGAAAATTTACTGAGGGTCAGATACAGTGCTCGATTGGTGTGGCTTAGTGAACATGTGAAAAAATGTGTATCCCCTCACTTCTGTGTCCAATTTATTAAATTTTGTCATTAGACAAAGAGGAAAGAAAAGTCTATTTTAGCTTCTCCAGTATATCCCAATGGTCAAATTGTGTAGAGAACCTTAACACAAGAACCAATTTGTTTGGTCAACAATTCTATATTATTCTACCTTTCACTGAACACAACAAAAAGCTACACTATTATTTCATACAGTATTACAAAAGAATTGTTTTATATGTAGGCTTTACTGCATTGGGAAATATATTTATAGTCCTCATTCCTTCTGTGACTTGTAGACTGCCTAGTTCTTTTGAGCTTAAGAGGACAAATTCCATATTTCCTTTAAATGCCCTGAAATAAAAGTAATTTTGTTTTCATGATACAATAACTCTGCTATGTTGTCTCACTTACACTTAAATAGTTTCTGAGAAACTCCTTTTCACCCTCTTTATTCCTGAACTGACCTCACAAAAACTTCAGAATAGTTTCCCCTACCATAACTCTGCTCTTGTCTTTCTTAGGCACCCAAATGGTCTTTCATTCTTTCACTTACACCCATTTAAATTTGGAGTTGTTTCATCAAAGCTTATTCAAAAGTACCTCTAATTTTACTCTGATTTTCTTCTAGAAATCTAGTGAGAAAAAAAATAAAAAAAATTGAATTTCCTGAAGAAGTACCTGTAGATAGTGAGTACATTCCATGAAATTAATAATTTTATTTTGGGAAAAATTGCATGTCTTCACTAGCATGCCTTCTGACTCTTATTCTCTCTTTTTTTTTTTCTTTTTTCTTTTGTAATTTTAATACTGTACCTATCATCTTATATCTGCCAAATCGTGTGTGTGGGAAAAATAGTATCAAAGTTAGATTTCACAAAATTCCTAATCCAGAAAATCACAAAACTACAAGGATTTAAAGTTAAGCTCTCATATAAGTGCTTTTCTGAGTTAGCATTGTATTAGGATAACTGTGGCCTGCATTTGCAGCATTCCCACAGGTAGGTGCTGCAGAGACAGATCCTACAGGATATTAGATATATTTCAATCAGAAATTGTTTCCTGCATGTTTTGATTGAAAGGCTTATGACAATATTGAAAATAAAATTGTAAGCATCCTCTTTATTTATTTCCTTCAAAAGCTAATAATGGAAATAATTTCCTAAAATAATAATACCAACATAGATAAAATCTTTTAGGTTACACAGCACATCTTTTTCAAGTGGAGGATAGACATGTATTTTAGGGATGCTCCTGATAAGAAGCTTTGTTAGCACTATGAGCCAGTCCTATCAGTCTCCAGATTTATGGGCCTCACTTTGTCAGTTAAGAGCATGTGTATGCACAAGGGCAATAGCAGGACATTGATCTTTTTTAGGCATTCCACTTCAAAATCAATGGAAAACTGTGTTTAAAAATTGATAATGTGATGTGGGTCTGGAATGCAATACCTTAAGACTTCATCCAAAAGACCCTAGATTAACTTTTATCACCTAGAGTTTAGGCATCCATGCAAGCTGACTATTTTGACGTCCTTTTCTGATCAATGTACAGAAAAGACTTTTTTTTTTTTTTTCTCTCTCTCTATCTCTTTCTGAAATGTTTGTATTTTTTTCTCTCTGATATGTATCCAGTCTGAAAGTATTGAGGAAAACACTCAATTAATTGTTCCCTCTGGTCAATGGAGGATATTTCGGTATATAAGCGGTCCTCTTTTCCTTTCTCAGTGGCTCGGCAAGCTGTCAAGACTCCTTCCAGATTCCAGACTTACCCCTGCTTGCAGCAGGCTCCTATTAAAATCACTATAAAAACAATCCCAGCAGAACATCTGTTAGAAGCTATGAGTGCAAATGAAGTGTACAGTAAAACAGACTCAATCCTAAGAAATGTCTTTTTATAGAGCTGAGGCTAATCTCTTCAAAACCCTCTAGTGCTCAGAAGAAATGCACACACACAGACCTTAGTTTTCTGATGCTTCTTTGCCCCATATTAGAGTGCACAGAGAAGCCAATCCAGTCTCACATGGGTCCTTTTTTTTTATTGCATTTCCAATATTAAAAAGATTTCCCAAACTAAAATGTTTCCTGAAATGTCTCAGTCTTTCTGTCTAAGAAGCCCAGTGTCTTGTCTTGCTTTTTTTTTTCTACATTCAACAATATAAAACTAACATGTACAGAATACCTGTCAACAGAATGCTCTTGCTCTGCTTAAGAAAACAAATAAATATCATTTTACTTTTCCCAGAAGTCCCAAAATGTATATGGTCTGTTATGTATGGATTTATTTTGTCTAATTGCACACACACCGTTTAAATAGGGTCAAAATAATTGGCTAGCGTGCAAGTAGAAAAGAACGAAGCAGAAAAAGGAGAAAAAAAAAAAAGATACACCAATATATTTTTTTAATTGAACAGGCTGTAATCTTTTTTTGTACAGCCATTTCTCTTGTACTGATACTCAGATATACGACAATTTTAGTCAGCAAGAACACATCTAAAAGGATACTCAGAAATACTGACAACAACTACTGAGATATTATAATTTATTAGAAATGTTATATTATTATCATTATTACTTAAATAGTGCCTAAAAGCTACAACTAAGATTTCAGCACTAATGTGTTAGTGTTAGTAGATACACACAGTTGGAGACAACATCTGCCCTAAAACACTATAATCTAAGCAGACAAGAAAAGTCTGGGAGGAAGAAATAGAGAGGTAAAGAGATGAAGAATGATGTCCTAGCTCTATTAAAGAAGCCTTAAAGGGTGCTTGGATTTAAACTCAAGCAGACTGTATCCAGGTTGGGAAGTGGGCTTTTATCTCTTCAAAACCCCCTTCTTAGCTTTAACAGAAAGCAGTTCTTCCTCAAAAAAAGTATAATTTAGTAGCTAAGTCATTAGGACTTAATAAATTTGGGCTAAGTAGACTCACTAATATTCATTTTGTGATAATAAATAAAAAATATATATATTTTTAAAAAACAACTAAGTGGCATAGAAGGTAAGTTATCAGCTTCAAGGTGATATTTAAGGATCTTCATCCCACCAAAATTTACTGAGTCTCCCAAGTGTGAATATCATAGTGAGAGAGGACTCTGGTATTTTTTTAATATTATATCTTGACATATGCAAAACATCAGGATTTGACAATCAGTTTCTCAGTTTTTCCATTGTTCTTTTTCTGTGTGAGGGGAAAAAATAGTTAGGAGTGACTTAGCAGTTTAATGAACGGAAAAAAGAAATCCCTTTCTTTTACTCCTTCAGCCTTCCACACGTGATGGAAAGAGAACAAAAATTAGCAGTGTCACTTTAAATAGCCTTTGATTCCTCTATGTAACTCTTCTCCTGGGTTTTAGTGCCATATTGTAATGTTAAAGTGTAAAACTCTGCATCTGCTGAGGCATTTGGCTGGAAAAGCAAGTGTGTCAATGGCTGTCCCTAGCTGCCATCACACATATGGATTTTCTGTGTTCAGCTCTGCCATCTGGTAGCTAGACCTAAATTTGCTCTTCATTGAATAAGGACTACCTACCATATCTCACTCCAATTTAAATGCTATCTTTTTTTTAATGCCCTTGTTTTATAAAAATTTATGTGGTAATAGGTATAGCCCGTTCTGCTGTACCCCATTGCAGACATTCACACACATGTATGTGTGAGAGTGCATTCGTGCGCACATACACAGCTACCCATGCCAATATAAGAGTATATGCATCACTAGGATATTGACTTTTCCTTGTGATATACTAGCGATTACTCTGGTTTGTAGTGCCAATTTCCTTTTAAACATATCCTAAGTCCTAATTATCTGGAATATTGCATTGACCTTGTGCTAGCAAGGTAGAGGTGTGGCAGATGGCCAGCTCTGGTGAGGGTGGACAGAAAGCAGTGTAACAGTGTCTGGTCTTGGAAAGATTTTCAAATCTCAACAACCTGTGTCTGTTTAAACTACTTTTTTCTTTGGTTTAAACTCTTTTAAGGGAAGGTACTAGCCTAGGAAGGGCATCATTTCTTAGAGAATCATAATAAAATAAGGTCTTTGTGGCAACAGTTTCAACCTAAATCAACTATAGGCTAGGATGGGCACAGACAGTTATTACACGGCCATCAATTGGAGAAAGCCTTTGGATATCTATCATGGTATTTAAAATTTCTGTGACATATGCATATTCTCACTGCCTCCTCCCTCATTCCAGACATTTCTTCCAGTCCTGAATTTTTGTACTGACTTATTTTCAATTTCTGTTCATCTAAGTTCAGGCACTTAATTAGGGCCACTAAATGAGATGGACCTGGCCTTCCTAGTAAAGAGATGTAGAGACTGATTCCTGCTCCAAGTTGTGGGTGTTGGGTACATTTTTGATTTCTGTCAGATACCTGAGACATCCATATCAATGAGTGTGACTCATGAAATACACTGTTCTGAAGTGGAAACTAGGAGTCAGGCAAGTTATCTGAGGAAATTGTAAATAACATTAGATGTCTCCATTTAGACTCCTTTTGACACTGGCACAAAGTGACTCAGTCTGCCACAAAAGTGTGCTCCAATGTCCTGTAGTCAGTGGCCTTAAAAAATAGCGCAAAAGGAATAACAGAAACACATGTTCATCATCATGTTTCCAAGCAATGTGCAGGTAGGATTCTTTTTGCCAAACTGCAGGAAGGGACCTGTTGACTAAACAGAAGATTCCAGCACTGTTCTGTATGTATTAGGGCATGTGAGACACTAACCCCGGGTTGGCCGATATGAGTCAGGGACTATGGGAGCTTCACACACTTCAGGAACAGCAGCTGGAAGACAGCTAAGATCCTAATGGCACAAAACATCTGGACATCTGAACCCCACTCTGTGAAATCAATGGTGAAAATGACCATACCTAGAGGGCAATTATTCTGACCTGATACCTATTAAAATTTGAGGTACAGTACATTATACTTTCGGTAGGCACCAGGTGGATATTCCAGCCTAAAGTGAAACCTATAAAACTTGGTGAGATGGGTCTCAATCTATTGTAATGCTAATAACTTTGAACTACTATGAGGAACAAATAAGAGAACAAACAAATGAAAACCAAATGGAAAAAAAGATCTGGATAGATTTCAAGAAAATATGTCTCAGCTGTGAGCTCTAATGAAGTAAGTACAAATGTCCCAAAAGAAATGATGGAAGTAATTGAGCTTGTTTTTTTTTTTTTTTTTTAAAAAAAAGGATACATTGGATACATGTAGGCCTTTGAAGTTATAATAAGCAAGCGAAAATTATGCACTATGGTAACACAGGCAAAATGGCCTTTTATGTCTTTTTACTTTACTCTGTTTTCCTCTTTCTCATAACCTTTTTCTTTCCTTTCCTTTTTTTTAGACACAAGTTCACTCATCCCCTAGGCACTTTTTCTGATCCCTTGCATCGCATACGTGCCTCTTCACTGCTTGCCTTATTTGCATTTATTTATGGTGACTGCATCACTACACAATGAAACAAAATTATTGAACCTTGAAACAGTTCTAGATTGCGAAGATGACACCATAGTAAATTCACATTTGAAATAAAGCCTAATCAAATATTATGAGATGATATGTATCAAATAACCTCCCAAGAGTGTTTGCATTATAAACTTAATTCTTCAAGACTATATTTGCATTATAAACTGCCAACCAAGTTCACCTCCAGTACAGCTCACACCAAAGTCAACTGAGTTACATAAAGAATTAACTGGAGCCTGTGTATCTATTACAGGACAGTTTAATTTATCTATTAGCTCTACATTTTTATTATTTTTTAGTGAGTGTGAAAGATCGCATATAAAAACATTCGTAGTAATAGATGAAACATGACATTTAGACCTTTTCTTATTTATTTAATTGCTAATTTGAAAATTGATAAACAGAGTAAATAGATTTGTAGGAAGTCGATTTTCTTCCACCTAGTACAATCAATCCATCACTAAACAAAATATAAGCTGAAAAGATATATCCAATCTTACAAATAATTAAGATCTGAGGTGACAGGAAGCCAAAGAAACTAAAAAGGAAAAAGAACAAGGATACTCCATCTTCAGTAATATTCTAACAAGGAGACAATAGAACTTTTGACTTATATTTCCTACCATTTCCTTCCCTTCTGGGGATGTTTTGAATTCACTTTTGTGGGCTGATGATGATTATAACTTTGTGTTTGACCTGTAACAGTGAATAATACCAAAAAGGAGAACACTCTTAGCAAATTATGACAAAAGATCATTAATTCCTGTGGTTCTTAGGTGTATGTGGTCTCTGGATCTCATTTCCCATATGCAAAATGAGGGGAGCAAGAATAGTTCTCTCTCATACAGCTGTTTTGATATCAAAGTTTCTATCTGGGGTTTAAACTAGTGAGGGCAATATCAAGAGCACAAAACAACAACAATAGAACCTTACACAAAACTAAAGGAAGATAACTAGAGTTTTTCCACTTACTGTTTTCTTTCATATTTTAGGGAAGATATTGACAGGCTCTCTTACTGTCCCCTTATGTAAGTAAGTGAATTTATATACAGGCTGGACAAGGCCAATAACATAGAAGATCTCTAGCATATACCATATAGCATGTGTGTGAGGAAAATGGGAAAAAACACTTGAAAATGCTGGCATTCCTTTCCCACCTCCACATTCCCCAGCAAGGGCTGTCAAGCTTTGTGGACATATAGGTGTAGTACCAGCAGACTTGTTTCGTACCTATGTGCTGCCCAGGCGGTCAACTGCTTGTACTTACACAAGAAACTCTGTCTCACAGAAAAATTCTTGCAGTACTAAAAGGACATACTGGGAAATTATATCCTGTCTCGGCTGTGCTGTTATTTCTTTTGCTTAATTGGAGCAAGCCAACATACAGCATATGTTGAATTTCTTGGACAAATGCTGCATGTAGTTTAAAACACACAGTTTGAACACACAAGGAAAAAACAAAATGCCTTGCAGATGTCTTGATATAGAGTATCTTTATAAATAGTCATGGTAAATAGTAGGCTGGTCTATGTTTCAATACTCAGGCTTTTAAATCGCTTGGATGACCATTTACACACTTCCTGCAATCAGGCAGCGCTAAAAAGTCTCAGGGTAAAGATGTTAGTAGTCAGTGTCTCTCAAAGCAAATGCAGGATGCTAAGGACTCACTTCAGAGGAGAAAAGGACATTCGCAAGAGTGAATCACTTGTGAATCATCTCCGTGAACTTTCTCAGGAACACCAGCTCAGTCACTGCAATGTGAATTTCAGAGGAGAGATTTTATATGCATAGGACTGTCATAAATAAATCACAGGAAAATGTAATGAGAAAATATGTAGCAAGAAGTAAAGCGAACGTCTATATGGGATGTCAACAGCATTTTATAATTCAATTCGGTGAATGTCCGTGTAAGGAAAAGCCAGTGATCTGTGTGCTCTGCAGTGTGGAACTCGAAGAATAATATGAATTTACTGCAAGCCAATATATTATTCAAATGCAAAGTCATCAATTAAGAAAGAGCATTATAGCTTCCAAATAAATAAATAAATAAAGATGTGAGAAGCCCTGAGATCAGGAGCAGGTGTAGATGCTCAGTCGTTCTCAAACTCTGTCCAAAATGAATGTAATGAAAATGGGTGAATATGTTGCAAGGTAAATATTGCCTAGTATTTGTGGGCAGAAGTGTCGAGGTTGAAGCATTGAAGGAGAACCAGAGATAGTGGTTTCCAGGATTAATGATGAATTTTTAAGCAAGGCTTAGAGAGAAAATTTTGAAAACTCTTCATCTATAGCAATGTTTTCAGAAAGAATTCAGTATCTGTAGTGTGTAAAACTTAAGCACTGTGAAAATTTGCTCTATCTTAGAGACTATGCATTTTTATTTCGATATAGTCCTATTAAGAGGAAATCACCCTTTAATAGAAAGAAGGGTAAACAAAGCACTGAAACAGATCGCTCAGAGAGATTATGGAGTTTCCGTTCTTGCAGATAGTTAAAAGGTGTGTGGACACAGGTCTGAGTACCACGGTCTTGATAAGTCTGCTTGGGCAGGGGGTTGGTCTAGATGGTCTCCAGAGATCCCCTCCAATCTCAACATTTCTATGATGCTGTGAAACTTCTAACTTCATTACTTATTTCTAGTTAGTCTGGACTAAAATCTTTCAGGGAGGGAATGTTTCATGAGAGTGTGCTTTACTTAGATGTTTAAGACATTTGGCTATTAGCATAGCTGGAGATACTAAAAAAATGAGATTGTATTTAAGGAAGAATATAATAGAATTTATAGCCTGCATCAAGCCTCATTCTTCTCATGCCTCTCTCTGAGCTGCTTAGTATAAAGCTAGGTCTGATGCGTGAAGCTACCATTTGCATAAATTAAAGGAAACCACAGTTGTCACTGAAGGTGACTAATGGAAAGAGCACAAGATCATTGAATCTGGGGTCCAAGTTAGTGTCACAGAGAACCTAGGAAAAAAGAGATTACTGGTCTGGCACGTAAAGTTAAGCGGAAGGAGTGTGGGCTACTGTCTATACACAGCCATAAGACTTTTCTGTGTCAGACATTTCACTTGCTGCCCAGTCTAAAGGCAAGCTTGCAAGCTTTCTCCCTGTTGAGAAACATTCAGTTTAAATAATCAAGTTCATAAGCTAACAAACAAAGAAAATCATCTCTCAAGCCCGTTGCTGAAACCCAGAGACAAATTGGTATCTTATAATGATATTTACTAAGTCTGAAACACAACCTGTACTGTTTCTGATTAAAATCAGTGTACTGAGGTCACCATAACATGAACAGTACCATATTGTCCTCTACTAATTTGTGTCCTTTAAAAGGAAACATGCAAAATCCCTTCTATTTCTTTCTTTTTTTTTCTAATCAAAACAAAATAAAAATGAATCAGAAGTTATTCTTTGGTCACAGACTAGCCAAATACATTATAAGAGATAAAGGAAAAGGTGTGTGTGTTTTTTGTAGCATTGTTGTTACAATTAAGTGATTGCTTCTGCTTTTACAATGACATGACACAAGCATGTTAACTTTGAAATGTTTTAAAGGCAAGATCATGTTGTCTGAACAATTATGAGATGACCCATGAAGTCTGAGAAATCAAAATGGAAAATGACAAAATATGACATACAACTTTTATCAAATCCAGTCTTCCAGAGTGTTGCCTGGAGACCTAGCCACTAGTAATCTCTAGCATATGGGAATGAGTATGAAAGGCAAGTAATAAACATAAAAGAAAGATCATGAGGTGTCAAGTTCTGATTCAGCTGTTCAGTCTTTATCTGAATTTAGCAAAATATTGTGATGAATAATTTGAGGATGTAATTTCAACTTTTTATTATCTTTTAACTTAATGTTTGTTCAGACAGACTTTGTCTTTTCCCAGGTCATATCTCTAACAAAAGAACCCTCAATAAGGACAAAAGAGAGGGGAAAAAATAAAGAGCTGTTAAAAGTCATCAAATTTTCTTCACATATTAATATACTTGTTTTAAAAAAAATGGTGAGATTTTGCGTGTTCTTTCTGCATTTATATAAAAGTAATTCTTGTAATAAGATGCTTCATATTTTGGATCTATTATTCTATTTCTGTATAACCTTAAAATGATCTCTAATTGCAGGTTATTTTATTTTCTTTTTCTGGGTAATCATGAAGGATCACCTATTTTATAAACTGAAAATAGATATTGTCAGAGAATTAACTGAATCAAAAGGATGATTTGATGAAAAAAACCTACCTCAAATATGATGAGATTTGGAATATTATCTTTAGAATTTTCTTGATAAGATCATAAGGAAAAAATAGAGAATAAGAAAGAGACATTGCCCTATTCTGATATTGGAAAACAGTATATTTAAATGGGAGCGAGCCCAGTTTCAGATTTTTAGTTAAACCTCTTCCTTAGGCAGATATGCTACTCATCTTTTCTTGTGCAAATGCTAAAAGTTTAAAAGATTAAGTGCAAAAACAGTTGCTTGTTTTTTTTTTTTTTGACTGTTTGTTTTTAATATGACTTCAGAGGAATAACTGGAAAGGAGAAGCACTTCCAGTAAGCACTGGATTACTTATACATCTCTAATTCCGATTCTAGGATTATCTGCAGAGTTTCTCAAACTGAACCTAGCATGTGCCTGTGATTTTTTCTTTTGGAACAACTTGCCCAATGACAGCCTTCCAGCTCCTGTCCTCCTCCTTGGTGCCCTGCCTCAGCAACCAACCAGTGATGGGCAGCTGCTAGCTTCTAGATCACACAACTATTGCACTGGTTGCAAACCCAAGTCAGAGCCTGCATGCCAGACTGCAAGTACAGTCAAGAGGCAAGGTGACAGATAGTGTTGCTTTCACCGAAAATGATAAATTAGCAGTATCTTATGCTTCTGCCGATTTCTGTAGGTAAATCCAAGTGATAGCAAACTTGGCCTGTATTTATCATCAGAACCACATCTGCAGCAGCAGAGAGCCATCGTCCCAACATCCTGGATGTTAAGCACACAGAAATGAAGGCCGGGCCTTAAGTCAAAGTTTACTACTGCACATGTGTGAGGAAGCATCTGAAAAACAGGACAAATTGTGTATTGAAACAATCATGTCCCACCATGTCTCCATGATCCCAATGGGATTCTAGCTCTGCAGCTGCAAGCAGATCTGTAATTCCTCCTGTTTGCTCCTCATGCTGTATGTGCTGGTGAACAAACGCTTAAAAGAGGAACAGAGTCATGCTGATTTTCCAGAAAACTTATGAGAGAAGACCTCCATAATGCTGTCTTGTAGGTACTTCCTTGTTTGTGTGCTGTTCCTGAATTGGGCCCTCTTCAGACCTGTTTTACTGATTAAGAGGTCTCTCTTGTTCAACCATCCTTCACCTTGGTCCATCATTTCATTACAACATTTTCCTTTGTCATTTGTACTTAGTTTCTCCCTCGTGTACCTCACTTTCTCTCCAAGACCTATGAGTTTGTTACAAACTAGACAATATGCCTGTAAGAATCTGGCTAATGGGACCAGGAGGCTTTAGGAAGTAAAGGAAGCAAATTGTTTGACAGTCATAGTCATGCAGAAATTGGGTTAATATTCCTCATGAAATCCAGGCCTCTTTCTTGAAGAGGTGACACCTTCCTACTTCTATTCCTCTATTCTCCCACTCCTCCACTCTCTGTGGACCGGCATAGAAACTCAACTGCCCTTCCACTTACCTGTTAAATGCCTGGCACTCTCCTCCATGGACCTCCTTACCTGCTGAGTGCCTGGTGTTGTATCCTGCTGGCTACTCCACCTGTCCGCTTTACTCTTTTATTCCTTCCTTAAATGCTAACATGTCACAGATGGGCTCTTACTGCTTGTGACTTTCGAATGGAGTTGTTGAATGTTAATGATAGTGAGGAATTTGAAAAAGCAAAAAGATGGACAACCATTAAAACACCTAAGAAAATAAAGGTACACATCCTGCGTGCCCATCTGTCTATAGCAACTCGGTGAAAGAGCTCACTAGACTGCTCATAGATGCAATACGGAAGCATTAAAAGTCCCTGGCCAAGCAACAAAAAAGATCCCAGGAGGCAATGAAAAAAATGCAAATTATTCTTTTTTCATTGCTGAGAGTGAATATAAATTTGCCTTTGACACAATTTTATAGCACAGAAACTGGGGCTAAGAGTAAAGATTATCCAGGGCTAAATTAAGTTTATTCCTTTGCTTTGAAGTTCTAACCCACCCAGAAGGAAGAAAGCCAAGACATTTACAAGCAGAGACATTCAGAGACATTCTCAAACTTTGTGTTCCTTTGGAGAGCCCTGTCATTTTCATGTTATCATCCATTCAGAAAGCAGATGTAGCTGCTGGCATCCTCACAGCTGCATGGCTCTCTTGATGTGTCCCTTTTCCCGCGTAATGAAAAAACTTCTGTCTGCTTTGTCACAACCTTCAGGCTCCTTTCCTTTTCTTCTCTGAAACTGTTGCATGCCAAAGGGAACCAGCAAGACCTTTTAGGCAGCTGGATTGTTGCAGTTGTCCTGGTTCATCACCACAGAGTCTGTGTGAAAATGAGAGGCTGTGGAAGGTCAGTTCTCTCCAAGCCCCAGCCTTAAAAGAGTATAAATAATCAGATAATAAAACATTTGAAAAAAATCTACCTGACTTATTAGGTTGAAGTGGTTGAGAAGAGTCATTTCAGGAATCTACGCCGAAGTTTAACACTAATTTTGCAGATTTGGTCATGGCTTGTGTATTTATTTTCATTCCCCCAAAAAGACTGTCCCGGCATACCCAATATGCTCAGTATGCACCTTCATCTTACCTGAGGATGTGATCTAAGAGCAAATAAGTGCAACATAGTTGCTTTGACTTATGAGCTCAGGATTGGGCAAAAAAAAAAGAGCAAGAAAACAGAATGCTATATTGACAATACCAGAAATTCAGTGAGAATGAATTCAAAATAATGCTATTTGAAAAAAAAAAAAAAAAACTGAAAAGTTCTGTCCTCTTTTATTTGTGAGCTCCTTTCTGATACCTAACAATTGGCTTTTTGCATCTCTTTACTGCATCTATAAGAGCTAGAAGCAATTTTCCCTCCCTTCTGCCCTGCCTTTCTCTCTCCCTTTTTCCTTCCCCTCTTTCTAACTCTCTTTTTTTCTGAAAATACATGAATCCCAGCTTGAGGGTGGCCCAGTAGAATGTTGTTAATCTGGAGTTTCCAGGAGTTTCCAGTGACCTGCTTTCTTCTGGTATTTCTGTATAACTTAAATTGTTTCAGTTCCTATTTTATTTTCCACAAAACAAAACAAAACAAAACAAAAAAAAAACAACATACAGACAAACTTCTTAGATATAGTATGCAAACTTAGATATAGTATGCAAACTTTATATAATAAACAATATTAGCTCAAAACACTGAAAAGAATATCTGAAATTATCAATCCAAATCTTTTAGTACAACCGTGTCATTAAATACAGAACATAAATCCCACATTTCCCAAGTTTAAACTATTTTTCTCATACTGTTCTTACTGGGAGCTTGTTCTGCAACCTGAAAACTCAGACGGCTAGCACGTTCCTTTCAATTTTCAACCTAAATTGAATTTTATTAAATCAATTTCTTTATTATCTTAAGCTTATTTTCTTATGTTTTAATTATTCTCTTACTCTTCTCTCTGCATTAGATACGCAGAATGAAATCACATTTCTCTCTCAGCTTTCATATGGTTAAGACAAGCTTTTTAAGTGTCCGCTTTAAAATTGGTTCACCTTTCTCACTCAATCTATTTTCATGATTTTCATGAACTTTCCTTGCACAAGGGTGACCAAGATGGGAGACTATCATCCAAATGGAAACACTTAAGCATGTGGTACCTAAAATCTTTTGTCTGACAAATAGGATCCTAAAATTACATTACTCTTTTTCATAGCTGTGTCACAGTAGTTATTCATAGATATTTATGATCACTTAATATATTAAGTCTTTCCTTTTTTCTGTCATTTCTAATTGATAGCCTTCCAGCTTACAGAAAAATTATCAGTACTAAACCCCAAGTGCATTTTGTAGATCTAAATTTCACTTTTTTTTTTTTTTTCATTTAGTTCTCAACGTGATTCACTTATTCTTATCACAGTCCTTTCTTCTTGTTGATGATGTCTCAAATTTTGCATCATTAGGGAAAACAAAAGTGGTATTCTTCCCATCAGACTTTAACCATCCAAAAATCAAGCCAGTAGTGTAAACTAGTTTTCAACTCTACCCAGCACAGGCTTTAAATTATATTCAATGTATATATGTTCAATATATACTGCAAGTAGTCTAAACTTCAGAATTGAAAATGAGCAATGTGAACATAAATAATTCTCCTACTCAGTTGTTCATTGACTATAGAGGAACCCAAGATAATTACATTAAATTATGCAGTTATTTTCTGAATGTTTAAAGTCAGGAAAACTAAATCTTAACTTTCATTATGAAGCCCATCCTTCTGTGACAGAAATCATGGATATAAATTTTACTAGTACTGGGCAACAGATGTCCTTGAGTAACTCATTAAACGATATCAAATGAATCCATTCCCCTCCAACACAATTTCTCATTGCCTTCCTTTATTGTGGTTACCTTTCCAGGGCATAGCAGTTCTCTGCTGAATAGCTGTTCAAATTCTTCATTATCATTTAATGAAAGCTCAACTGCTCAGGTGATCTTTACCTAAAAAAAAATCTGTAATATGTATGAAATAGAGTTAATGTTTTCCACTACTTTATTTCTACAGGCAAGAGACTTTTGTGCAATATTTGTTCAGCATGCAGCCCAATGAGTTCTATTCCACCTTCTTTAAACATCAGAGTAACCCTAATTCTAATTTGACACTGATTTATATTTATGTATTTATGGTGCAAAGTTGATACAAGACTTATTCAAACTCCAGAATTACTTTCATGCTTATTTTCTATAAAGAGTGCAACCTGTTTGTGTTAATGAATTTGGTACAAAGGACATGTGTGGTGAAGTGGAAGTATTCCAATGAATACTTTTTTCGAGTTCTTTGTATCTTAGATTCCTCTCACCTGACTTTAGGCGCTTACCTGAGATGTCTAAGTGAGAAGCGAATATAATCAATAAAGAGAAAGACAGGCAACTGTAGCAGTGATTCAAACTGCTTTAGACTTGAATTACTTGCTGGAGATACTTTTCTGGCATCATTAACTTTAGGGATAGCTTGAAGTGATTTGACTTCTAATTTAGGTGTCCCAAATGCGTTTATAAAGTTATCTAAGGTGAATTGAGGCCTATGAAATGTGGGAAATCATATTTTTGTACAATCAGCACTACATTCAGGGTAATTTGGGGACAGATATATGCTACCTGTCTAGAGTATATCCTTCATGCTTCAAAATACATATTTCATGCCCAAAATAATTAAGTATAGAGGATGCAGACAAGATTTGCACAGGGGAAATTCTGACTATGTCTATGGAAGGGTTATTGTACCCTTCTCTGTAACATCTGGCGCTGGCCAATATTAGCAACAGAAGACTGGACTAGATGGACTGCAGGTCTGATCTGGTGTGGCAGTTCCTATGTTCCTGTGTTCTTCTTCCACCTGGTGCAAGGGCAAAACTGTCAAATATAATGATGCAATCTTTATTCAGGTCTCTAGGTAAGATTGTAGAGTTGGCAATTTAAAAAGTCATCTTTTGAAAAACTCAGAGAATGTTGTCTCTTTTTTAAGAAAAAAACTCGTCATCTGTACTGAAATCTCCCCAGTTTTCCACATATTAGTAACAATTAAAATTGCTAAAGATGGATGAAGAGGACATCTCCACAGAATATGTTGCTGTTATTATTTTGTATTTGTTTTATTATTGTTTCACTTAGAAACAATGGAGCAGTCATGGTTTTTCCACATCATGGAGGAGACTTTGCATATGTGTTGTATTAGCATGGGGAATAATAAAAAAATTCTCTTTAAATCCTTATTTACAGGTTGATTTACCCCTTAATCTTAGGTCACTAATTGTAGGTCTTAAATTAAATGCCTCATTGTGTTGGGCTCTCTCTGTCACCAATGCAGAAGAACAAGCACTTCCAGAAGAGTTCAGTTTCAGAAGAGTCCAGGCTTGCAACTTTCTCCTTGTGGTACTTTTGGCTTTCTATTGACAACAAAAGCATCCAAGTATCACTACAGATGTAAAATAGATACCTTTGTAAGGGAATGCTTTCAAAAAGTTCGAGGATATCTTTGGAGAAATCTCCCCCACTAGCTGCCTGCTGAACAAGACTTGTAATTTCTTGCATAACAGCTTGGCGAAGGGTACGGGTAAAGGCGGTATTTCACATCTGGAAGAAATTCTGTGTCCTGACTATAGGTGTCCACTGTTGTTTGAGATGTCCTAGAGTATCAGCTTCTGCAGTTGCTTTACCATATCTGCTATCCCTTTGGAGATGTTTTGGAGAATCTCAGTCATGATATTGCCATCTATGAGGTTCTTCAAGTTTCAGAGACTAATATTTGAAGGAGCCAGAGTGATTATCACATCTTGTTTTCTAATGAACACTATCCCATTTTACCATCAGGAGAATGTGGACATTCAAACATATTAGTGCAACGTATCACGTGAACTTGCAGAATATCAGTACAAAGGTGCTGACCTTAATGCAAGGCACCTTACCCCATATTTGCCTTCTGTGTTTCATCAAGTACAGATATGTAGATGGACTATTACCATGACATTGTCATAAATGTACCAAATTTTGTAATGATTTTTTCCTTTTTTCATGAGTGATCAGACTTCCAGGAGTACAGTCAGCAATATGAATGGCATTTGCTTGATCTATTTTCCTTTGTCACCTGTATAGACTATGTAATAAGGATATTGTTTGAGAATATATGGGAGAAAGTAGACAGAATGAACATTAAAGAAAGTGAAGATAGGCTATTCTTAGTTTCTGTTCCAAGTACAGCCTAGTCTCAGAATGACTCATAAGAAAGCTTTGTCATCTGCTAAAAACATGTAGTATGAAATTCTATTTCACTTATTAGTATATATGATACTTTTTTTTTAAGCAAGAAAATTAGGGGGTTTTATTGTTGTTGTTGAGAAATAAAATTTCTTGGTCAAATATTTGAATTAAGAAGTACTTAAATCCAGTTTTCACTTCCTCAAACCTTTACATCTGTTTCAGGCTGTGTTAAAGGAAAATCATTTTCATATTTAAAAATCTCTTAGGATAGCTATGTCTGCTGAAATTTTAGTGAACTAGTTACCAAATAAGGGTTAGTTGCAGGTATACTGATTTTGACACTTAAGTGAGTTATGTAATTTATGTATACAGTCACTTGGTCTCCCATTACATTCAGTAGAATCTACAGATGCTGTGTCAAATCTAAAACAACCTGAATTGTCTTTTAGAGGTACTTATTTCTTCCTTCCACTGACAGGAGAAATAACACAACCAAACAGGAGCCTAAATTTAGTGCTCAAAGGAAGTGGTTGGCATATTAGAAAGGATAAATCTGATTATAACAGTTGGATCATAAGGCCAAGTGCTAAAACTCATCTCCTACTCGAAAGAGTGATGTGGAATTACCCTTCTTCAGGACATCATTCCCTCCTCCTCTTACCTTTCTCTGGAGGAGTCTGCAGTTGATCCTGTTTTCCTACTATTCTTGGCTCCCTGCCTCAGTTATACTTATCTCTTCTGGGTTCCTCTGGAAGGTGAGAAATTTTAGTGGTGGCAGTCTAATATCTATCATTTAATCTTTAATGCTAGAGGGCAACAGTAAGAGAATGAGTAAAGCTCTGAGATATGCGAAAGGAAAGAGTCCAGAGTAAGAGTAGAGTCCAAATTATGCATACAAAAACCTAAACTTAGATAAAGAAACAATAAAAACATTCCACATTCCATACCAAACACAGCTGAATTCTGAAGTAATAAAAACATAGTCAAAATGTCTTGAGGACTGACCAGACGGAAGTAGAAGGAGGGTCAGAATTATATAAAGTATTCGGTCAATATCACTATTTTTTTTTTCAAAAATAGTTACAATGCACAGAATAGAAACATGAGGTCATTAGGAAACAGGGAGGAATACAATAACTGAATTTTGATTTTTGATCAAAACTGAGTTTTTGATATTACCACTGCTGTTGCTTGTTTGATGTGCAATGGGAATTAGACTTTGCTTTCTGTGTATCAAATTAAAAAAAAAAAAAAAAAGATAAAGAGATAATAAAATAAGAGGTAGCATATGGAGTGTGGCACCGGCTGCATAAAGATTATGGATTTTATTATTTCTTGAAATGAAAATGTCAATGTAATCTCATGGGCTGATACCACGGTAATTCCATTGGATTTTCCATGGTGGTGACACATTTACACAAGACCCTTTGGTTTGTAAATGTGCTATATACTATTAACCCATGCAGCTCCCTGTCACATCCTAGTTTTCAATACCATGCTAATGTTAAAGCAAAGCGTTTATATACACACCTAGATTACCAAGACATAAAAACTGTTTCAGTCAATCATTCCACCTAATTTAAACTGACAAAAGTCTCTCAGTAGACATCCTTTTCTCATTTCACTGGCTCTAAGGGGACACTTGATCACTACTTCAAACTGATAGATTTATGGTATAAAATCAATGAAATTCAGTGGTGAATTCCAAATGAATTTGTGCATTTCACAGAATAGTTGGGGTTGGCAAAGACCTCTAGAGAGCATCCGATACAACCTCCTTATTCAAGCAAGGTCACCGAGAGGTTGCCCAGGACCATCTTCAAATTCAGATTTTGAATATCTCCAGGGAAGAAGACTACAAATTTCGTGGGCAAGACATTCCAGTCCCCAGTCATCATCACAGTAAAGAAGCATTTTCTGATGCTCAGGTGGAATTTCCAGTGTTTCAGGTTGTGCCCATTGGCTCTCATTCTACCACTGGACACCACTGAGAAAGACATGTTCCCATCCTCTTTACACACTCCCATTAGGCATTAAACACAAGGAGCCTTTTCTTCTGAAAGCTTGGAAACTGTCAAGCTCCCTAAGATTCTCCTCATGTGAGAGATGGTCCAGCCACTTAAACATATTTTGAGGACTGTGCTCTACTCACTCCAACAGCTTCATGTCCCTCCTGTAACTGGGGAGGCCTGATCTTGACACAGTACTTCAAATGCAGCTTCACTAGGGCTGAGTAGAAGGGGATGATTTCCTCTCTTGAGCTACTGACAATAGTCTTTCAAATCCAGCCCAGGATACCAGTGACCTTCCTTGTACACTGCTGGTTCATGGGCAACATGTTGTTCCCCAGAACCACCACATCCTGCTCTGCAGAGCTGTTCTACAGAAAGTCAGCCCCAGTTTGTGCTGGTGCATGATGTTATTCCTTCAAAACTCAGTATTTCCCTTTACTGAACTTCATGATATCCTTCTCTGCCCATTTCTCCTGATTTTTGAGATATCTCTGAATGACAGCACAATCATTTGTGGTAACAGCGATTCCACTTGCTTCTTCACAGAACCTCAGAATGTTAACTCAGAACAGTTAAGGCTGGAAGGGGCCTCTAGAGATCATCTAGTCCAACCTCCTGCTCCAGCAGGGACACCTAGAGCAAGTGGCACAGGACTGCATCTAAGTGGGTTTTGGAGATCTCCAGAAAACCTCTCTGGGCAGCCTGTGCCAGGGCTCTGTCTCCCTCACAGGAAAGTTCCTCATATGGAGATGGAACATCCTGTGTTTTGATTTGTACCATGTACCTCTTGTCCTGTCACTGGCCACCACAGAGAAGAGTTTGGCCTCATCCTCCTTACATTCTCCCCTCATGTATTTATACATATTGGTGAGATCTCCTCTCAATCTTCTCTTCTCTAGACTAAACAGGCCCAGCTCACTTAGTCTTTCCTCATACAATAGATGCTCCAATCCCTTAATGATCTTCATTGCTCTATGCTGGACCCTCTCCAGAAGCTCCATGGTCTTGCTGTAGTGGGGAGCCCAGAACTGCACCCAATACTCCAGGTGCAGCCTCACCAGAGCAGAGTAGAGGGGCAGGATCCCCTCCCTTGACCTGTTGGCAACGCTCCTCTGATGCAGACCAGGATCCCATTGGCCTTCTTGGCCACAAGGGCACATTGCTGAACCATGGTTAACTTGTTGTCAACCAGAACTCCCAAATCCCTCTCTCCACAGAGGAAGATGTTCTTCTGCAAACTTACTAAGGGTGCACTCCCTCTCATCACCCAGATCATTAAAGAAGATGTTAAACAGTCCCAGGTGCAGGACTTTGAACTTCCCTTTGTTGAACTTTATGAAGTTCCTCTCTGTCTTCTTCACTCTTCTTAAACGTGTATATATATATGTATATATATATATAATTAGAAAAAGAGAGACAGAAAAATATGTTAAAAATTCAATGCTAAAACCCCACTAATGCATTCCATGTAATTAATTGGATGACTTACCATGGTGAGACTAAAACCTTAAATTCATACACAGTAGATGTTAATCAGATAATTTCTGTCAGTATGAAGTGTGTGCAGATATATTATTTGATTAGCCTGTTATAAGAATAGAGTAGGATAGTGCAGAGTGGAACAGAATGCAACAGTATAGCAGAGCATAGCATGGTACATTCCTGAAACAGCTGACACACAGACAGTCCTGAAGATGTGACTGGAGACCATGTCAAAGAAAGAAGATAAACCTAGGTTGTAGTAACAGAATACTGGGAAGATGGAAATGACACCTTAACTGATATGGTGATGTTCACACTATTCATCCCCTTAGATACATTAATAACATCTGCATTTTGAAATTAAGCACCTCAATAGAGGCAAAATGTGGTCCAGTTTGCTAAACTGGGCACTATCAACTTTAAGACAGCTAGAAAGTAGTCTTTTTACATAAGTACCTCACTAAACTATTCAATTGAAAATGGCAGGAGGTGTTCAAGATATTCAGTAATCTCTTCCAGCTCTGTTTAGATATCTATACTCAGTGCTTACTTTTTATTAATAATATACATTTAAGCACAAGTTTCATAGAAAGGTTGGTAAAGGAGACCCTATATTTAGTCTTTTTAAGTGTTCATCAGAGGGTAACGTTTCAAAGTTTTAGTGGTCTTTTGATATTAACTATATTGTTTACAAAGCTTTAAAAACACTACTCAGGCAGTTACATTGTTGCCATGGCTATTGACTCGGTTACATCTGAAAATGCCCTGCAGACACCTGTGAAAATGCAGAAGTTGCTACAATCAGAAAACATACAGCTCTCAAATACTTAACAGCATTTGCTTGCTTAGATCACTTGCAGATTAAAAGTGGTAGATTTTGCTTCACCATTTGCTAAAGGTTTCTCTCTAATTATATTTGAAACTTCTTTTAGCTTTTCCCTTGCAAACCTGTTTCTGACTGCGTGACAGACTAGAACATTACATGGAAAATCCAACATTTGCAATTCAGATTTGGAGTGAAGTTTTTAATGCTGAATACTTGTGGATATCATTTGAAAGCCTCGCAGAATTAAACAACATAGATTTTTTACTACACGCAGTGAACTGACTTTGCAGATACTACTCAGTTAAGTTCCAGAGATGATATTAATATGGGACTTATGCATAAAACTCACAACAGGGAAGTATTTTGTAAATTCAGCATTTAGTTATCTCTTATCCATTAACAAGAGGCAAAGCAAACATCCCCTTATATTCATGCCTCGAGCTAAGCAAGAGGAATGGAAAAGGTTTTTAGAATTACAAATAGAACCTTTAAATTGTAGAAACTTGCTAATTTCATTTGTGAAAAGCATCTCAGAACTTCTGCTTTCTCTTCCAGTTGTTATTCAAATCACAGTCCCAAGCTAAAAAAGAAAAAAGAAAGGGCAGGGAGAGAGAGGAAATAATCCTGCCAGGAATTTAGTGAGTTTTTCTTTTCAGAGATCAGGCAGAAATACTGCATATTTAAATATGCAAACTGGAGTAAAACCTAAGTTGCTTAAAGAGGGAGAAGAAAATAAGAAAAAAAAAAGATGGAGTTTTGTGAATTCTCCTAGATAAATTTGAAAGTAGAATATACATTTCAGTGTAAAAAATGTGAATTTACATTTGCAAATATTAAGATCCATCTCTTAAATATAACTTTCAAGGTTTTGAAGCCCTAAATACAATTTAAAAATTAAATTCTGTCCTGTGTAAGAATTCAGCACAAGGGTTTTGCACATCCTAAATCCCACTAAAGCCCTCGAAATAGGATTTAAGAGAGACTTACGTGGTTCATAGGCAATATGTAGCTGGGCGAATTTCACCCAAAGGGATAAAATATATTAGCATTACTTTTGCAACTAGTTTCACTAGAGTCTCTTGGACTAATTACCTAAGATGAGAGTCCTAAATCCATATATTCTTTTAGTCTGGCAAGGCAGATCATTTGGAAACACTAAATATTACAACAAGACAGTGGATTGGGAATACCATTATAGATTTTCACAGTCAGACTTAGATGTAAAAGTAAATAAATAAATAAATAAATAAATGAGGTTCTGTGAACATTTCTTGAAAAAAAATGGGACTAACAAGTTAAGCAACCTTCTGAGTATATCCAAGAGATAAGCATGTATTCCTGCTCCCAATTTATAGACAGGAATACTGAAATAGAGAAGTCATAAATTGTTCAATAGCAGTTTTTGAGTGGGTCCAGATCTGAATGAGACTGAGGTTTTTTTCCATAATATTGAATAAAGGGCAGAAATAAGAACAGTGTTTTTTTCTTTCTTTCTTCACTTAGTTTGGAAAGTCATTTTCATGATAGGTCTGCAAAGAAAAATGATAAGCTCAAAACCCTCAACAGACTAACTGCAAAATAAATGGACTGCCTTGGTACCTGAAGGAAAAAGAAATACATATATATATGTATATATACATATAGTCCCAGTATAGGTTTGTTTAACTCATTTTCATATCTTTATGTCTCAAGCTGCAGTCTTGGAAATGAAACTGTTTCTAATGTTTCTGCCAGAAAACATAACATAGCCCTGATTTCTGTATCAAAAAATATGTATTACTGTGTGAATCCATACAGGAATTATGAATCTGTCTCTGAGCTTATGTGTCAGGTCGTACAACCTTAGGCAAGGAGGAAAACACTTTTTACATGATCCACACGATACAAGTACATAAAAAGGACATATTCAGCTGCAAGAAGACTAAGTAGTACTGCACAAGTTCTGGGGAGATCACCCAAAATTTAGAAACATCATAAAACAAAACTCTGGAAGATTATGTGAATTATGGTGAAGAGTCTTCAAGTTAGAAAGGTTTTATTTTATATTTTCCCTTTCCAAAGCTCTGCAAAGACAAGTATCTGTGTAAGAGAAGCAAGATATTTCTCACCCAGAAATCTGAAATTCTTCTTAGGCCACTGATGTAAGGTGAGGATAATCTTGGATTACAATTTGCTGATATCACAAGTAGAAACAACTTTTGCTCCCTGAATATTTTTGTTTGTTTGTTTACTTGTGTTTTATTTTTCTTGTTGATTTATGTGTCATGAGAGTAAACAGAAATGCATGGATTGAAGTGAAAAGAACAGGAAAAATGGGTTGATACAGACGCATATACAACCGTACATATATATGTGTGTATACACATGTAAATGTATGTGTGTGTACACATGTAAATACATGCATACATATAAACATTTATTTTAAAAGCTTAAAATCTTTTTATATGAAGCATGGTTTATTGATAGAGACTAGAGCTCGGTATTTCCTACCTAAATCACCAAAGAAGTTAATTAAATATCAGTTGCTTAGAGTACTTCTTGAAAGATGGTCCAGTTCTTATATAACATTGTCCATCCTGGGCACTTTAGTATGGAAGTGTCATTACACCAGGCTACCAAGAAGTGCAATGTGCAAGCAAAAACAAAACCACTTTTTTTGTTTTTATATTCTAATTCCACATAAGAGCCCAATCCATCTGGTTAAGCTGTCATACCACAGAGAAAGTAGATTTCGTCTTGGCTGAGTAGTTGAATTTACTTAATTAAATCTCTAGCATGCTTGGAGATCTTCAGAGTTTAATAATCTCTGAAATAATGATTTAACTAGGATATGCATTAGACTAGGACAAGAATTAAGAAATTTCTTGTGGGTAGGTTCAAGCAGCTCCTCTCTCAGCATATGTGATTTCTTTCAATGGCAATTCTGCCTAGTGCTTATTGTAAGGGTAGAAAATTAACTTTGGTGGTTTAGACAGGTTTAGTTTGAGGGTATTTAAATACTCTATCCCAAACCAATGTCAAAAATTTAAAAACATTTAACAGATATCTGGCTCAACATACCACAGCAGACCAGAAACAGTAATAAGCTTTGTCATCTATAGTGTGACCTAGTTACCAGAGATGCATCAAATGCATCAATTTAACCCTAATTAACCAATGAGGAAAGCTGTATTTGAGAGGTGTCCTTGCTTATTGTGGTCTGAGAAGTTAGGTTCTGATGTTGTTCCTTGGATCATTGATAATTCAGGTTAGTACCTTTGTCTTTATTTTTCTGATGACTCTCATCAATTGCTTTTAGCTCTTGGATGTTATGTGAATCATCATCTATCCAGTAAGCAGCTTCTTCATGTTCACTGAAGATGGCTGACATTCACTTCCTTGCTTCCTATGGTGATCTTCAAAGCTTCCTTAATCTATTTTGTTATCTGCAAGCTAGGTTCAAAATAAGAAATACGGCACTTGTTATGAGGCAACTTCTCGTCACTTTGTCCTTTGTAGTCTATTCTGATCAGAGATTTGGTGGGGTGGGGGGGCAGAGAACATTATCTAGATAATAATGTTTCACCTAAGTTGGAGTTTATGATGGCCTCCAAAAACTTTTAGGACTCTTCATTTACAGTAGGCTAAATAAATTATTACTCTATCTGTATCACTTTTCTTACTTGATAACTTATTCTTTACTTCTTTAGCATAATTGATTTTTTATTTTATGTAACAAAACTGTTAACAATAATGTTAAGACTTATTTAGTCTTATTTGCTTACCTTTTTTAAAATGTTAGCCCTTGAATTTAATCTTAATTGTTTAGCTTCATATATGTTGCTTTCTTAACGCTATAGGCAAGACCTTGGCCTTTTTCTCAGTTTAGTAGAGTTTAACTAATAGAAGAAGTAATTTTATCAGGCTGATCCTTTCAAGTCCTGGAGGGAATAACTTTCACAAGGGCACCAAGACTGGAGCACAGTTTAGCAGATAAGTAACTGAGATTCTTATTTATTTATTGCTAGATAGCAAGCCCCCTAAGTATTTGGCAGGGCTGAAAAATTGAACAGTGGTTCCTCTTTTGGACATACAGTAATTATACCGGCAGGTTGTCAATATCTGTTCTCAGCATATGTAGCTCTGTATCTCAGTGTTCTGTATCACAGACAAGAACTTGGCCCATGGCAAGGGAAGGCTGAACTGCTTGGGAGATAGAACTGAAGGTGCTTTCAGGGATGTGAGAATATTTAAAGGATATGGGGTTCACTGTAAATCTGGCTTTGCTCACTGTGAGTGTGCAAATATTTCTTGTGAAATACTGTGTGTGGTATTTTTCTGATGTGAAAATAGAGCTGTGATACTTGGTTTGACATGCAAATAAAAAGCAATTCCAGAGCATGAAACCAAGACATATTTTTTGGAAACAGTCAATTCCTGAAGTTCACAGCAATGTAGCTTTAAAGTCTTAACTATCTGAAGTTTGTGTTCAACTTTATGGCCTCAAAAAAGTTGAAGAAGGTTCTTATAAGTTTAGGAAACATACACAGATACACTGCTAAACTGAATCCCTATGGCCAAATCCAAACAACAGTGAAGTCACATAAACAACTAGAGGAACATGAGCAAGCCCTTATCAAAGATGTACACATGATGAAAACAAGACTGCATTGTGTTTAGAGCTCTTATGCCTGGATGTATCTAAGAAGAACAAAATTGCAGCTTAAAAAGGAACTGTAAGGAAAATTAAAATAACACTGCTATTTCTTTGAAGTTATGATCAGGTTAGGAATGGATTTTAAGTTCAGTTTGACTCAGTTTGTTCCAGTCTCAAACACTAGAATCCATTCTTCAGCTCTTTTAAGAGCCTTTTACAACCTCACCTTAAGTAGATAACATTATGAGTACCGAGTATATAGTGGTACATCAAGCACACAGTGGTAATTGTAATTTATTCCAAAGGCATTTATAAGGAATTGAATGGTGTGATGGTGTGTCCTGCATTCTAAGTGAAATATGCCCTTATTTCCTCTGCAAGCAACACTTGGTTTATTTTCAAGATCCTCTTGAAAATGTCAATAGAATTTTTTTCCTTTAAACAAAAAGCGTTTTTTTTTTTTTTTTTTTTTTTTTCCCCAGCTGCTTCCTTGTCTATATTCTGGAAAGAATGACCACCAGAACAACAGCGTCCAGAAGAAGAAGGAAAAAAAAAAAAAAAAAAAAAAACACCCTCTTGTGGATCCTTCTAGTAAAGTGGTGTGCAAAGATAAACACATAAAGGACACTTTTAATCTTCTAGATCTTCTAATCTTCTAAAAGGTTGACCTAAAGTGTTCTTTTTCTCCTTCACCTGCTGCAACCAATGTTTTCTCCTAGTCTTAACTTCAAGTCATCTATAAAAACAAGAATATGTAATTTACTTTTATAAATAAATTTATTTTTATAAATGTAGAAATAGAAGAATTTCTCATATAAAGATCCATGAATATTTAATAAAGGCTCTTAGCTATTAAGTGTTTATGTATACTTCCAGATACTACTTCTCCAGCTAGGCTGCACAGTTATTGAAGAGAAAAAAAAAAAAAAAAAAAAAAAAAAAAAAAAAAAAAAAAAAAAACAGAGCTAATTAAAAGCAGCCTAAATTGGTTAAGAAATGCAATAGAATATCTAAATAAATCCCAGGTTTGCCTCTAAGCAGCAAATAAGTTATTTTTTTAATAGGTGTATAAGACATTAATAGAGGTGTCTGTAGTGCTTTTGTTTTCGCTGATGATGGAAGCTACGGATGATGTGTTCTTTTATCTTCTCTCATGGCTTCTGTATGTGTACTTATATGAATATGGAAATCTGTGCATTATCCTAACCAGATCCCACTAAATGTGGAACAGGAAGCACTGTTCATTCTCACCCAGCAAACAAAGCAGAACATGAATTTGCAGGATATAGCAATTTGACTGCTGGATGTCAATTACTAAACATTTGCAGAGCATGGGTTATAGCTGGTCATGACAAACAGATATACGTACATATATATGTCACTGCCTTGCATGTATCAGAAGCTGAGCACTGTATCTAAACTTGTTACCCAGTCCAAAGCAAGCGTCTCCTGTTACCAAGGCACAGAGTCTGGGCAGGCAGTTTGTGCTAGATATTGAACTTTCTGATGTCTGAAAGCGAATGAGTTGGATGCCATCCAGAAAGGAAAAAAAAGTGTTAATTAAATATGCATTGTGACTACTCAAATCTGATGTAGGTATTTTGCAAGAAAAAAAGTATTAGTCATATAATTTATTAGTTGTTAATTACTTGCTTTTCTTTATTAACATATTACACCTCAGAGAATAACTCTGAGGTAGGTAAATTGAACCGGGCTTCCTTTGCTGATATGTAATTTGCAACACAAAGAATGTAAATAATGAACAGAGATGGGAATGGAAGTTAGTGCCCTGACAATGATAATATTACCCAAATATTGCCTTCAGGGGCTTAAATATGTGAAGCAGGAGTCACAGCAGGAAAGCAGAATCTGAAGGGAATATATCAAAAACAAGTAAGTACAAACAAAATCCTGGCCTAAGTAGAGTAAAATACAGCCAAAAAGAAATGGGAAAGCTTCCTTATGGCTTGAAGGGAAGGGAAATGATCTAGCAAATGCTGTCCTTGGGAGTCTCCCATAGGTGTGAGCAAGAAAGATGCCCAAAGTGAGTAGCTTGGGACAGTGATAATTTTAGATATTAAAGCTAATATTCCTACTTAGTTTACACATCTAAATTAGGAAATTTCTCTAAGAAATAGAGAGAAATGATCCGTCCCAGAGAGCAACTTGGAGCAGCAGTGATCGAGTCTGATTTAATTCTTGGCTCACTTCAGAGATTCAGCTGAGGTGCCTGTTTAAAAGGCTACAATAGCCATGATCCGTAAAGAGAAAATCTGACCTACAGGGACTACTGTGAAGCAGCAGATTGCCCCTGGGAGATGACTTACCTCATTCATCTGTTGGAGAGCTCCTGAGAAGGTGCAACTATGGGGATAAACTGGAGTCCATGAAGTCCTTGAGGGACTTAGTCTCTTGGATATGGGAACTCAGATTCCCTTCTCAGGTCAGCTAGTAGAAATAAGAACATGACTGCTCTTTCTGTATCTGCAGCAATGCAAAAATCAATACTAAAGGAAACAATACCCTGCTTCTGCAGGAGAAAGTTTCATGGCAGAAAGCTAAATGCTTGTCTCCCACTATTAATACTACAACAGTGTGCACCATGCCCAGCCTTCATCTTCATGCTGCCCTCATAAAAGTGGGTGAGCACTCGTGCTAAAGTGACCATAGGAACAATGAAGGGTTTGCCAGGGAACTGGTGTTTGTCATAAATATAGAAAATTTGTCATGTTATATGGATTTTAAGATGGAACCAAGACAAGCCTATTCAATTAATTTTTTTTTATTAACTTCAGAGTGTATCAAGTCCAGCAAGTTCAAAAATTTATCTGCCTTATGGTTGAGAAAGAGGTAGCTTTGTCCTACCATGGTTGAACTTGATCTTGGGGAGGCCTGAGAGAAAGGAGTAAGTCTGACCAGATAGGTGTGTAAACCTGAAATGGCTGAAATTAATATTTTTCCAGTTTTGTATGAGTGTAAATAAGAAAATATAGGTGTTTCCATCATGAAAGATATTTTTCTTCCAGAATTATGCCTCTAAATAAGAATAAATGAGAGTAAATTAACATTTGAATACTGAGTATTCAAAATTATTGCCCAGACTTGTATAATTCGAACAATTTGAAATCAGAAATGCAAAATTGGAGTGGGGGAATTACATAGCTGATTCTGTTGCTCACATTTTTATTTACTTCATCAGACTGGGGGTAGGAAAGAAATTGCAGAACTATTACTGGTAAAAGTGAGGTATTGTCTGACATTACAGGCTAAAAAAAAATGGAAAGAGGTTGGAAAACCATCTTAAAACTAATATCTGACACTGAGTAATGCATGGTTTTTAGAAAAAATCTCAAGTTTAAATTAGAGAAGCAGTGTATGTTTCTTTCTTAGAAAAATATTGAGGATGATCAAATAAAAAAGGAATCTTTGCCAGATATAATTAGCATGGTATAAACTGTTAAAGGTGCTAATAAAAATATGACCTGAATAAAATAACATATGAAAATTATGCTGTCTGATGCACATGGTATTTCGCTTTTTAATTTCATAACAGTCATTTAATAAATACATGTCTATATTGCCCTTTGAAGACAAGGTATTCTTTCTTTGGGGAAAGAACAGAGACTAATTTGGGATTAAGATATTTTCAGGGTTACTGAGGTTGTATATAGTGTTCTGCATTGACAGAGAGAGTCCTCAGAGTGCACTGATTTACTCCAGCACAATATAATTTAACTTTACAGAAACTCTTGTACAACACTTCTACAGAATTAAATAATGAATAACAGCAAAGAGAGAAGGGAGAATACAGAGTAATATATAAGGGGAAAATATAACTTAATTTTCTCTGAAATCTGAGAAGCGAAAGATTTGATAAGAGAAAACTGTAGAAAAACTGATTCAAAAATTCAAGTCCTGTGTATCTGTCTACTAATGAAACATTTTTCTGGCAAATTTTGTAATTTAAGTACACAGATATTTCAGTGACATTCAGAGCACATTTCAGCACTGCTTTGGATTGGGACTATAATCTCCAAATTAATCTTTTAAAAGGTAGCTGACCACAGTACGGATATGCCCAGAACAAAAGTATATATTTTTCTTTTTTTCTTTTTTTTTCCTTTTTTTTTTTTTTCTTTCTTTTTTTTTTTTTTCCTCAAGAATATTTGGGAGGTGGTGTGAAAAATAAACTGTGTGAAAACCTGAGGAAGGGAGGGTTAATGGAAGAAGAGATGTTTAGGCTTGCAGAAATGTTTGATGCAGGAGGGCTCTTGATGGTCACCACTTACCTGCTGCTCAGAGAAGCTGGGGATGTTTTTGGTAGGCCACCCTTGGAGAAGGTGGTAGGTTTCAGAATGGAATTTGTACAGTTCCTGAACTTCCTTGAGTTTGAGGAATGTCCAAGAGCAGTATTTATGCTTAGAACATGTGAAGCTTCTGAGAAGTCTCCAATTCAACCCTGGATATCTATATGGATATAATAGCAATATACCAGGAACAGAAGGATCACAGGTAGTTCACACATGTTTAAAAGATGCCTTTTATGCTTCCAGGTGAATGCTATACTGTTAGATGAAGCATAGCCTGGTATTAAAATAAATATTTAAAACATGAGAGAATACTGGCTCTTCATGAGAAGTACCCAAAGTATCTATTTCAAAGTAACACTGAAGAACTTGAAGCTGAAGTTTAATATAAACTTGGTCTGAGGTTAATTCAGAGTAACATATCCTCCTTCAATTTAACAAGCTTTTCCCTGAAGGAGATCTGGCCCATAATTTTAGGAATGGAAAGGAGGGTGGGGGGGGGAGGAAGAGGGAGGACGGAATGCCATGTTAAAAGCATATGCTACGGCAGTGGGCCAAAGGATATGTAATGCTTTCTGCAAAATGAAAATTTCTGCCTCCAGTCTGGTCTTCCTCTTCAGAAGTCTTCAAATCTTATTGTTAATTCTCTTCAAAAAAATTAATTCAACTGTTTTGTATTCCCTCTTTTTTGCCTCTCTTCCTGTGTGTACTGGTAACAATGAAAAAATAATGAAATAGGAATGGGAAATCTTCTCCTGGTTTCATATCAATAATTCATAAATCATATATTAAATTGTAAGCAAGATTCTTACAAATTTGCTGAGAATCTTTTTACTAAGGTTCTCTTGAGGTCAGTGGCAGTGTCTTCATGACTTCAGAAGATGACTGACTGTTAAGTCATTATCACTTTAATCTGATGGAAGCTCTTGAATTTTACCATGACTTTTGATGAGGACAAAGTTCAAATTAATGGTAATAACTCCTGAAAATCCCAGTTAGAGACCTGAGGGAAGGATGAAATCTACCAACTAATCTTATCTAAATCATTCTGTTTGGATATGTTTGCTCTAGTTCTCATTGTGCCCTCATTCTATTTCCCTACCTGAGAATATTTGCTTTTGGAAAAAAAGCTGGATGGATTGAGGAAAAGAGGGAAATAAACTAGTTCTATGATCTCACACTCATCTTCATTCATAGACAAGTTATCTTTACGTGGTCTTCTGTAGTTCATCTTGTCTTTGCATATGAAGATTAATCTACTTCCCCAAAGGAAGAGTTGTAAAGTCTCTCAAATCTCACTGCTTGTCACATTCTTTGAACTGACACTAATTCTGCTTTTTTTTGCATTTTCTCAATAATCAGAATTTAGAGGCAAAAAGGGTGAATTTTGATTGAGTGTAATTTTCTTCCATATTTCCACATGTTGACACACTGTGGAATATTGACACCTTCAAACTTGAGAAAATACTAGGAAAAATATTTAAGAATTTGTCATGATGTATTTGGTTCAACCAACAAATCAAAAACTTTTTGGATATTTTCCTGTTTTTGCAGGAAAGTGCAATTGCCCACTTTTTTAACTAACTGCGGAATTACTTTCATACGGAAGTTAATCATAGCAACGTGACTGCAAGGTGTGTTCACTGTCACCGAGCCCAGTCTTCTGCCATTAAAGATGAGGCATTAATTTCTTTATTCCTTTGGTATCTCTTTCTTTTCTTTGTTATTTTATATCTTCTACTGTCCTGAGAAAAGAAAAAGTTTCTCTGTAAGTTATAACTTCTCTGTGAATATTTTCAAAACAGTGGGAGCAAGGAGATGGTCCATTGGATATATTTCACTAATGCTGCAAAGTGAATAATGTGTTTTGGAAATGAGGTTGGTAAAATCCTCAGAGGATGGTAAAATACAAATAGGAGTATCTGAGAATACAATGTTATATCAACAGAGGAGAGAGCCTTTATTTAAGATGTCTTTCATCTTGACTTTTCTTGCAAATAGCAAATTGCCTAACATAAGTAGGAATTGCTGGCAGTGACTAAAAAATGCATTAGGCAGAGTCTATTAGACGAATTTTAAGTGCCTACTCAAAATATTTTTGTTGTTACTTTGACAGTGTTACACTTTTATATGTGTTCAGGTGAATTCATATATACTTACATAAAATACTTAAGTATATAGGTATTCTTACAAAAAGTCAGATCCTTTTTCAAGGATTTAGTTTCAAGGGCAGCTTTTTGGCTGTTGGGGTAGCAGACCTTTCTGCATGTGGCTGTCTATTCAGCTAAAGGTGTGCTGTGAAATATAGTCTAATATATTGATCTGTGCTGTAATGTTCTTTGCTGCTTTACGGAATGAGTAACAGAGTCAATCATATGATAAAAAGAATGAGAATTAAAACCAATTGCCTTGATTCTTCTTTGTCTTTATGGAAAATAATGACATAGAACATGCAATATTATAAGATGATCTTTTTAACAATTCTCAAATTATGCACATATTTGAGTATTTCATTTATTCCTACCTACCTAGTGCCCTTATTACACATTTGCTTGCTTCACCAATGCAATATTCTTCTTTCTCTTTCTATTGCAAAAGAAATACTTTTTTCAAAAATGAAGAAAGTTTGATAGTCTTATTAAATATAAATAGCTACATAGTTTGGACCAGGCAAAAAGAAAATCTTAATTTAAAAAAGAAAACTAGAAAGTAAAATGGACCCAAGCAGTGAAGAGAAGTATACTCACGTACATATGTATATACTCTAGTATAGGCAGGCAGATATAGAGGAAATTAAATTTAAGTGGAGAAACAACTTGAGAGGAGAATAGCTAGAAAAGTTAATGCAGAGTCAGCTCGTGAATTGGAGGCTCTAAGAGCAATGGGCTTCAGAGCCTAGAACATGCAGCATTATTATAGATTTACGGATAATTAGCCATGAGGAATACTGAGTGATATATTCCTCTAGTGCATTTATGTTCTTTCAAGGGACCTGGGGATTACTGCTCACTGTCAAATAGCCCAAGACTTCGGATTCTACAGAGGCCATAATACACTCACACCTTTGCCTTCATACTGTAGTAGCCTTGCCAGGAAAGGAGAGGTGTCTGCTTCTCTTTAGAAAAGTGAGCATCAGTTAATAGATTTTTTTTTTGCTGTGCCTGGACTGCCTTATCTTTGAGAGATGCAGCCTTTCTAATGAGCAATTTTTGTTATATTTAAACAGTTGACACCTGATTCTAAGAACATTTACTTAGTGCAAATATTCCTATGAGATGTTGCATAAACCCTTTGGACCAAAAAAAGTTGTGCTTCCAAAGGCTGTCAGGTTCTGTTAATGAATATTGCACTGAAATAGTATAGCCTGAGAATGACAGTTTTAAGCATGATATAAAATACGCAGTCCTCTGCATTTTGAACTCCTCTAATCGGGACTACTAGTGTACATATCCACAAGTGTTGCTCTTCTAGGCTCCTGCTTTTATAAATACCTTTCTTCAAGCCAGACTGTACAAATACTACACCAACAGCTCCTGTGGAGTTAACCGAACAAGCCTGAAAACTGGATAAGTCTGCAGTATTATTACATAAAGCAAAACAGTGAGGAAGGAAATCAGGCCTGGGAAATACTTCTCCATTTAATATGAAGATGTACCTGTAACACTGGCAGAAAGCTCCAGTCACTGCTTTGCTAGGTATTGAAATGGGGTGACCTACTACTCAAAGCAAAGTTCACTCTGGTCCAGAGCTTTTCATAAAGTTAATGAATGAAACACTTTCATGCCAAATGCATGTTCCAAACCCTTAATCTGAAGATAAGTACGCTTTACTGTTTCCAATAATAGATGAATTTTGGTCCTTAAGTTGCCAGTAGACCTCACCAAAAAGAAATTATCTCTCATTTTAAATAAGCAGGTTGAATTATTGTATGGGGAGATAGTCTCATATAGTAACTACCTGTTACAAAGTGGGAATATGGGAAGCTTCCTTGAAAATGAAAGACACAAAAAAGATACTGCTGACAATGAGGAGATGTGGGGAAAAAGACATTGCTGACAATGAGGAGAGGAAGTCTTTTTTTTAATGGTGCAAGCTTACTGTTTAGAGATGTATAACTTCAGCAGGTGGCATTTCTCTTGGAAGTCAGACGGCCATGTACACACAAAGACACTGCATACTTTAAGAAGCAGCCTTTAGATATATGGAGGGTGAATGCACAATGACCTGCTGACAGCATCAATACTGCTGTGTCTGCAGTCCAGCTGTGCAAGACACAAGTAAGGATCTCTTCAATAAATCCCAGGGCTCAATGTGTGCGTCATGGTTCACCTGATTTGAACTCTGTGATTGTTCATACCTCTAGGGAGATACTTAAAAACACAGAGATGAATCTTACACAGGAGCAAGTATTTCACTTTATCTACCATTTTGGTTGCAAAGAGAAATCATCCACATGGAAGAAACTGGATGAGACTGAAAGCAGGATGAGTTCAAGACAGGAATGTTTAATAGAAAAGTTTCTTGGTGAAATTAATAATCTGAAGTTTGAATGGGATGTAAATAGAGACTATTTCTCCATGACACTTCTGAACATATGGAGTTTTTATTTTGATATTCATATTCTAAAATTTGAAGACTTATTGATCCTATGGTCTTCTATATTTGATACAGATAGGTTCAGCTGAGCTTATGGAGACAAGGGGCATGCAAAGAATAAAAAATTCTTTTTGTTTATTTTTTTGAATTAACATGAACTTTTAAATGCTTTTGTATTTTGTATTTTTCTTGTTTCTATATTTTAAAGTTAAAATGACATTTTTTGTCCCCCTTTGTATCTTTATTTCTCCTTTTTCTTTTACTTTTTGACATTTAAAAAAGAAAATGATGAAGATAGAAAGAAAAACAAATCTATGAATATTTTTACTTGAAAGTGAATATGAAATTTTTATGAAAATAAATAAGACTTCTGCAAAATACAAAATAATAATGGAATGATTTATTTTTATTTTCACTAAAACTTTCATATAACCTTTCAGCCAGCATAGAAGCATGGGGCACCCATCAGAGCAGGAAAAGTTCAGCCTGGCTTTTTAGTTCATAAATACTCCATCCACAGTGCTACATGAATACACACCACAATGAATAATGGTAATTCCAGAACGAGATTCAGACAGTGCTTGTGCCAGCTCTGTTACAGACTGTCTAAAGATAAGTTTTCTACTTTAGAGAGATATTATACAGCATAATAAGTTTCACTGTAAGAAAATATTTCTAAGACTTCTGACTTTGTGGCCAAGAAGGCTGATGGGATCCTGGCTGCATCAGGAGGAGCGTTGCCAGCAGGTTGAGGGAAGGGATCCTGTCCCTCTGCTCAGCTCTGGTGAGGCCGCACCTTGAGTATTGGGTGCAGTTCTGGGCTCCCCAGGACAAGAGAGACATAGAGCTTCTGGAGAGGGTCCAGCGTAGGGCCACAAAGATGATTAAGGGACTGGAGCATCTATCTTATGAGGAAAGACTGAGCAAGCTAGGTCTGTTTGGCTGGAGAAGAGAAGACTGAGAGGAGATCTGATCAATATGTATAAGCACCTGAGGGGAGAATGTAAGGAGGATGAGGCCAAACTCTTCTTGGTGGTGGCCAGAGACAGGAAAAGAGGTACATGGTACAAATTGAAACACAGGAAGTTCCATCTGCACGTGAGAAAGAACTTCTTTCCTGTGAGGGAGACAGAGCCCTGGCACAGGCTGCTCAGAGAGGTTGTGGAATCTCCTTCTCTGGAGATCTTCCAAACCCACCTGGATGCCACCCTGTGCCACATGCTTCAGGTGTCCCTGCTGGAGCAGGTGGGTTGGACTGGATGATCTCTAGAGGTCCCTTCCAACCTCAACCACTCTGTGATTCTGTGATTCTGATACTCAACAAGACAGATCTTTTGATGATGTTCTCTCCCATCATGCTCATTCATATAGCAAAACTGTCCAATGAGGAGATAAATTAATTGATCTTTGCAATTTAGATTATGATACTGAAGGGAAAAAATAAACCAAAATGACTATTTTACTGGTCTATTAAAAAGGAAAAAAAAATCCTTTCTCTCTTGGCAAAAAATTGATTAACTTTTCAGATCTTCAGCTATGTGTACAGTTGTTATTTTTTAATTCAAACAGCTTTTTTGTGCATATTTCAGATTAGAGTGGGATCATGCAGAATTGAAGAGTGTGATGGCCAGCACCATTATGAAAAATCGATATATATTACTATATATGGAACTGCATGGTGCATACACTATGAAAAAGGGAAGAAAAATCCAAACAACTGATTCTGCATGGGACTGGCAACTATCTGCTTGCTCTCCACTTTACTCTCAGGACAAACTTACAGAACAGGGCTAATCCTACTTTATATGGTTATATTTTAAGGGGATCATCAACATTCTTTACCATTTTGATCTATATGTTATCTGTTCAATAATTCATTAAAGGTTAGTGGCTACAGAAAAGAAAGCCATTAGCCAAAAAAAAAAAAAAAAAAAAAAGGGGGGGGGGGCACGACATTATATAAAATTGTTTTAAATCCAGGGTTATGTTCCTTAGAGTTTGAATATGAAATGTATAATTCCGGATAGATATGACTGGTGTTATTAACTCTGGTATACTATTCAAGGCTAGTCTAAAGATATTTTAAAAATTGGAATTTTGTTTTGAGGGAAAAGTTGACTTCAGAAGTTTTTTTTTGTCTTAGTATGAATGGAACAGTGAAAGACAAAATTTTCTTGCAAACTGAAATCTTGCCCTAACTATTATGTTAAAAAGACTTAGTCATAGAAATTCTGGGTTGCAAATAATGCTATGAGGCAACATTTTTTCATGTGACACTCAGTATCAGTTTTACTTTTTAGCTTACTCGAAAGGTGTATTTGTTTATTTTAGTACTTATTATGACAGTGAGAAACTAGGCAGGCCTATTTTCTATGTGTTATTAATGTGCTCTCAATTTGAGATCCTTCAGTAAATTTAAGGTGTTTCAGAAGAAAATCAAAGGAAAATTTTGAATTTCTATTCTAAAAAAAAAATCCAAAATTGAAGTTTTGATTTGATAAAGAAATTGCATTATAAATGTGTGCACTGTGATAGGAAAACACTGTGGAATATATTTCCTCAGAAATCCTAGGCCATGCACCATAATGAATTTCAAAACTCTGTTTTCAATAAGAAAAATCCCAATAAAGAAATATAACATGGTGGTGACTTTTTTGAACAGATCTCAAAAGCATTTTTGGGAAAAGATACAATTTTATATAGGTCAGCTAAACTGAAAAACAATTATTTCCTATTACTGTTTCCAAAACAAAACAAAATGAAACAAAAAAAAGAAAAAAGAAAAAAAAAAAAAAACACGAATCTTCTTTTTTCCCCTACTCGGAAGTCTGAGAAAGCTTTATTATTATTATTTTTATTTCTCCCCTCTGCAGAGCTCAGTAGTCGCAGTTTTCTCTTCTAATGAATTCATCACAGTTGTTGCCAGAAATTAAAGTGGACTTAACCTTTCCTATTCTAGTTAATCCTTTTGAGTTAAGATTTTCTGAAACTGAAGCCTGATATGTGTTTCCTTAATGCATATTAAAATGACAGCTATTTTTGTGTGTGTGTTTTTTGTTTGTTTGTTTTTCTTTGTTTAGGGGATCAGACCATTTGAACATCAGGCCACTGACTCAGAATCCTAAATTTTGGCTCTATTTTGGACTTCTTGTCTATCTCAAGTAAAGTTTTCACTGGTTCTTGAAATGGGAAGATGATAGACAACACTAGGAAACCTGTGCTGATTTGAAGAGAGAAGAAGGTGGAGCTTGTCCAGAACTACTCACATTCACCTTTCAGGGATCTGAAATGAATAGTTTATACTTCTTTTCCAAGGTACAATTAAGGGCAGGAACATACTGTCTAAAGTGTTAATCTCCTCTGTGGACACTGCTATCAGCTGAGTGAAATGCCTATGTGCGGGACCATTGTCAAGTTCAGCTCTCAAACCTGAAGCGGCTGAGTGCTTGGGAGGTGGTCATCCCTGATATGGACATAATAGACCTTCTGCTGGAATGGAGTCTCCTGCTAGCAGATGCAGCAGGAGACATGCTGGACCTGTCACAACTGGAAGTCACTCTTTCTGCCTGTGAACTCATTCATTAAGTCACTTTCTGTGCCTGTATGAAACTGTATCAGCACATCTGCAACATCATTAATTTCTTGAAGGAAAGAAGATTCTTTGCCTTGGAAATGTGTTCAAAATAGAAGTAGCAGTGCAAAGAGCACAGTCATACAGCAGACAGCAGCTTATTTCAGAAAGCAGTATGTGAGGGACATTTGTCCTCTGTCATTGTGGTTTTATGGTCTTTTAATGGAGCCTTAACCAGAAGCTAGGAAAGTACGAGTGCAATATTGTGATATTAACATCCAGATCTGCTTCAGACAGCAAACAAGAACTCCCTCAACTTGTGATAAAATGCAGTGTTCCTGGAGGATCTGAGCTCCTAGAGAAAGGAAAAATGGGATGAAAGATCTGTTAATTCCTTCTCCAAATTAAACAAAGTGCTTTCCTATGATAGCAACCGGGGGAGGAAACTGTATTAGCTGGTAAACAAGCTTGTATTTTGTGCATCATTTGTTGGCAATTCTTTGCCTTAGGAAGTGGTACTGAGAGTACTTGGCCTTTGGAGGAACAAGATAAAGACAGACACAGACACATAAGGCAGAGTTTTTGTTCAGGTTCTAACTTTTCTAAATATTTTATTATCTGCCAACGTTGGCCAAAGTCATTTAGAGGAATGACAACAGCTCTTATCCCCACCTCTTTATTTCTCCTACTCAGATGTGCCACCATTAGGAAGTGATACTCAGTCATCTTCATGCTCATCTTTAGTGCCCTTTTCTCTCTGCCTGAATCAACCACTGAGTCCAGCTCAGGCAGCTATTGTTGTAATACTCTTTGCCTTCCAAGTACAAAATATCTTTGAATGAGCTATGCTTCAGAAGAACAAATAGTATAGAATCATTTGTCTGCTTGATTCTTGGCTTTGATATCTCTTACATGTCTGCTGACCAGGAGATGGAAGAACACTTTCTGCTCTTGGCTATTTGTCCCTTCTGAGTGTGTGTGCAAGCAAGGTTCTGGTATTTTGCCTGAACAGAGCTGGGAGGAAAATCAGGTGCAAAAGAGCCTCTGTCTCTCCAACATCCTCTAATCTTCCAAAAGCTGCAGTCACAGCCAAGTCTGCCACAAAGCCCCAGAAGAAAGCAGCAACTCTCCAGCCTTGAATCTCATGGTGGATATGTCCTTAAAATCTCTGCATGAAGATGTTCACAGGATATGAAGAAGGGTAGTCTAGCATACCTCATGCCTTTCAGAGGCTAAGGCTGGCAAAGAGCTTTGCTTGTTAGAAGGCTGTGGTTCTTTAAGCCAGCATGGTGCCTTTGCATTGTTCATTTACATCTTTGAATCACAGAATACGTGGAAGTGGATGTGCACAATAGGGAACTAGGTCTTGGAGGGGACTAGGTTACATACTTCTCTATCTTTAAAATTACAAAGATAGAGACATAGTGTCCAGATTTATGCAGAAATTGGCTGAGTATTTTGTCTTGAGTATAGGGTCTATTTCATTTAGATCCTCCCAAATGCTATTCTGAAAACTATCTGAGCAGATAGTAGATGCACCAAAAATGTCACCTTCCACCCAAAAGTGAGGAATCTTCCAAGCAGATCCCATTAACTCTCTGTCAGGAACTGTTAAGAAGTTTTTGCCTCATGTTCAGAATGAAAGGGAAAAATGGTCCCGTATGTGAAACAGACACTTTCACACATGTTTTTTTTTCTTGGTGTCATCTGAGGTATACAATGTATAGACAGTCTTGGATGAAGTCATAATGTCCAATCCACAAAATATTCATGGCATTCAGACTCAAATGCTTCCAGAGTCAATAGCATATGCAGGTTTTTCAGAAACCCACCTCAAGTGGCTGAGGCAAGTGCTGCTCAGAACATCATCTAGAGAACTGTGACAAGAAGTCTAAAAGAAGTTTTGCTTATAAAATCAATCTTCTTACATTTTGATGGTTATTTTGAAAAGCTGAAAATTCTTCAAGTACAAAGTAAAATCTATTGGCATTTAATTAGTTTTATTTTTAATTTTTAGCACAAGAGTCCATGATTACCAGAGGTATTTGGTCACTCAGCATATTTGGTAGCAGAAGAAAAGCAGAGAAGTAACAAGGTACAAAATTTGAAAGATCTACATCTACGCATCAAATATTACAAAGAAATTAGAGACTGATTGTCACAAATGTTGACAAAATTAAAGCAATACTTACTCATTTGTTGTGAAATTCTATATGGACTTTCAGGGAAAGGTTTTCTTATTTAGTTTTGGGTTTGTGTTGCTTCTTTTTAAGCATAATTCATAAAAAATGCATTCATATCTTCAAAATGACCCAGAATTTTCAATAATTATTGTACTGGCTGGACAGAAAAAATAGTGACTTTTTGTGTGTCAATACATCTTTCAGTAGAAAAATGTAAGAAAATAAAAGTATTATCAAAAACAAGCATATGACTTTTTAAAATTAAGTTCAAAATTATATTCAGTTCTTGGTGATATGTGTGTTACTATTCTTATTCAAATGCTCTGATCCTGCCTTCATTTAGGTAGCATTCCTTTCTGCTTGGCATCCCGGCTTGTGTTGGAGGTGCTAGTTTTACAGGTATTCCTCTCATTTCTGATCCATTATTTTATCTAGTTCCAGTTAGCTGGTTTCTTCCAGGCTGACATACTGAGGCCTGTGCCCAATCAAGTCAGTGGCATCCTTCATGTTCCACCTCATTTCTAATTCAATTCTCGGGAGTCAGATTATATATTGCTCACATCCTTGTTTCTGAAATTGAGTTATCCAAAAACAAAGTTTTAAAAGCTACTGCAGGCTTCAGAACATTGGCAGAAAATGCATCTCAAGACATTTGCAAGGAGAGGGGTCCCACTTCCTTTTTTTTTTTTTTTCCCATGCAAACATGACATATGAACAACCCTCAAAACTCAGCTATGTTAGCTTTCTTTCACCCCTGTAATTACTCCATCAAGGCAGTTTTAGGGTCTCATTCTTCTCTGCTTATAAAATGTCTTTCTAATATTCAGTCTATTTATAGTTTTGTTCCTAACCATTGCATACCTAATTTATTTTCTACCAGCATGATTCTTTAGCTTAAATAATCTGCGTTACTTCCTTGTGTAAGGAAGTAACCTTAAGTAACCTTGTGTTACTTCCTTTACCCTCTCAAGATGCTTATCATATTCTCTTTCATTCATTTCATTTCATTCTCTTTGTCATTCTTTCATTTTGTTTGGCTCTGCTATGCTGAGTATCACTGAACTATGGAAGCATATTTTTAGTTCATGTAAAGAAATCATTTCTGTAAGCAAGATGTTGAGTTGAACTGTTAAACTTGTTTTTTAAGCATACCAAGTGGTTTTCTGGACCTATGAATATGTTTTATCCAAATTTTACAGTAAATTGTCAAAAATCTAGAGGTTTTTTTTTTTTTTTTTTTTTTTTTTTTTAACAAACAGTTTCCTCAAGAGAATCCAGAAGAAAATCTCATTTTCTATTTCTCTCTTTTGAAAAGAAATAAATATTTTCTTTCACCTTCACACACATAACTCCTTTTTTAGCTATTCATTGCATTCTTAAAAGAGAATCTAAGTTAAGATATCCTTGGAGATTAACAAAATGCAAAAATAACTCAGGACTGAATGAAGTGTGTATGCCCGTGAAGACTTATCTGTGAGATATTCCTGGTGAAATGTGCCTATCTAAGCTGATTCCTGATGTGTTTCTTGAAGAAATAAAGTATTTAGTGCCATCTCCCACTTGCTGTTCTTCACTAAAACTGGAACACCCAGACTGCCATATTGACCTCTCTCCCTGCTCTGCGCTTTCTCCCCTACACCTACAAAGAGTACACCCTAGGAATATTCAAAAAAAAAAAAAAAAAATGCTCTTCAGGCAAAGATAGCCTTTGCGCAGTAATCTTGCTGGTGGTCCTGTAGGATGGTTTCTACTGTATGATATTGCTTTTCTGGATACTTATCTCCGGAATGCTTACAAGCTCTTTAACAATGCAGTGCTGTGACTTATGACGTGTTTCAGAGTTGTGTTTCCCTGTAAGCCCAAATAGTAGTGAGTTGGGAGTGTCTACTAACAGTGTTTCAGGAAGACCTGACTTTTCTGGTCTTTTAATCTCCTTGAATTACTGGTCATGGATTACCCTGAACATCATCAGTGTTCTGGTACTGGAAAACACCCCTTGTCATGCTCCTTTTTCTAGCCAAATCAGCTTACTTTGTGGCTCAAATTAACATCAGCAGGTTAATGATAATTGCCTGTGTCTGTCTGCAGTTCCAAGGTTTTCATAAAAAGGATTCAATTCATTGAACAGACAACTGTTTTCTCTAACGTCCCAGGTGAGACAAGAACCTCTTATTAGAAAACAAGTCGATATAAAGCCTCTGTCACAGTATAACCTTTCTCAAAGTGACTCGAATTTTAGAACAACATGGAATAAAACAAACAAGCAATCTTCAATGATGGGTTCAGATGCTAATCTTACACGTTACCGTAAGGAGTGAATAATAACTACATACATGTGGCTATGGCTATCCATGAACATCAGTGGCCAGAGGTGATGCCCTTCCTGAGGGAAGAATTCTGATTTGTGTTTACTACAGATTATTTTGCATCAGTTTAACTGGTTATACATGGGTTTAAGCAGTGAAAAATGGCATCTTATTTGGAAACATTAAGATTAACAGAGAGATGAATGGATGGAAAGAACAGAGGAAGGAAGGAAAGTTTTCATAAATGCGTCAATGGATCTGAAGTTTAATGAAACTAACACAATTCTAATGTATCATCTTTGTGTGTCTTTAAAGTCTCTGGAACATGAGCCAATGTAATCCATCATAAAATTTTAGAAAACTGTAATTATCACCAGAGCTAATATAACTGACCACTGCCTGCTATCCTGCTGTGTACTCAAACACATTCACCTCAGATCTTTTAGTATTATCACTTATTGTATAATTCTAAATTTTAATTAATTTTTTTTCTAAAAGTAGTAAATTTCAGTTCGTTCAATGCTTGGTTTTACCTACATAGATTCATTTAGTAATTTATTCTGCATTCACTGGTGTTGTGAATTTAACATGGAGTGACCTGAAGACTCTGTTTGGACACCTATCCAGAATTCAAATGACCTTAATTCAGTGTTATTTTGGAAGTAAGCTAAGCAAAGTCAAAAGAAGACCACTTTAATTCTCAGTCAAAGCATCCACATGACAGTTTAATGAGATTTAGATAATCCACTTTAAAAATTAATTCAGAGTAATTTTGTGAATGTCTCACCTCTCTATAGACAAACTCTTGATACTTCATCAATACTATAGCTTAGAGAAAGTAAAGTCACAGACTAAAGCACATGCAGAAATTAACCCAAGCATGGACTGAGTCTGACCACACAGCTGTGAGACCCATCATATTGGAGTCCCTTGCTTAACAGGCCACAGCAATAAGTGATAAATTAATACATTGGTTGCATGAATACAAAGCTACATTATTTAAAATACATGTCTCTGTGAACACATAGCATGTACTTTGGCATGACTGAGGCCTTGTCAAGTCTTTAGTGTCACTTCGTAGACTGACGTTATAAGAATATGCACCTGGACTAATTATTGGTGGATGACTCTCCTGACATTTCCTGTGAGTCAGGATATGTTCATAGGCTGTGCTTGTCAAATGCTGCAAATAATCTTGGACTTCCTCCTGCCCCTTCTGCACTGGTGACAGATAATGGTGTTCACAGATCAGTTAATTCTGATCATGCCCATTCTCATTAAGCTTTGATTTATATAAACTGTTGAGGATCCCCCTCACCTCAACTAATCTAACTCCATGTCAAGTTCTGTAATTGCATTTGTACACGTGCTGAAAAGAAAGTGAAGGGTGAATTTTGCCCATTCTAGATGAATTTAGCAAATTTATCATGCAATCATAAGCCAGTGATGTTACTGTTGCTTGAAAGTTAATATTGTAATTTGCATGCTCAGAGCTAACATCTTTTCTACAGAAAAAAAAAAAAAAAAAAAAAAAAAAAAAAAAAAAAAAAAAAAAAAAAAAACCTCCTTTCCTGCTTTTGTCCTTCTAGGGCTGTAATGAGAAAAAATGGAAGTGACCTTACATTGTGGGACACTCCTTATAGTGTTTTAATACAAATTTCATTACACTGAAAGTCTTACAGGGTATTCATTAGAACATCCATAAAGTCTTTGTGGAGGGCTTAATAGCTAAAACAAGCTATTGAAATTAGCCAATCATTCTATAATTGAACTCCCTATGAATCTTTTACTGCAATAAGGTGAAGTAAGCTGCCTGAGGTATGCGATGTATATATTAGTGCTTGCGTTATGTGCAAAATAAGTAAGTGGAACACATGAAAGTCATGTGTAGGAGCTGACAAATGTTCTTTGGTGTGTGTTTCTGTTAGCCTTGAACTATTGAGTTCAACCTGTATTGAATTCTACACTGGCATTTTCTCAGTGCTCATGGGGGTTCCACAACATGCCAGATTTTCAAAGTAATAGTTTGATAGGATGCAAAATAAGTAAGGCACACTCCAGTATTCTTATTTTTAGGTTATACGTTTCCTTATCCCTGTCCCAAAAAGTTTATGCAGCTCTTGACAAGGCACACTAGTAGTAGTAGAACTAGCCATATCTGCTTCCCTAATGAATATATAGCATTGTGCTGAGTGTTATAAAAACACATGCATACAGACTGTTTCTTTCTCAGAGAACTTAAAGCTAAATGCAATAAAGAACTTTTGTGCATACAGAATTATGTGCTTCAGAGCCTACACATTACAACCTCAGTTCCCAAAAGGGAAGTCAAGCTAAGTATCTGTATCTGAGTTTTGTAAAGGGCACTGGGATAACTGCATACCTCAGAAAGCTGATCCAGTCAAACCTTCATGCCTAGTAGAAAGATATATTCAATTCACCAATGAAGAGTTCTCAAAGCTCAAGTCTTCTCCAAGACATAGCTTCTCTACAGAAAACGTATTTTCTCTTGAGGTTCATAGGTGGGATGAATCACCCCTAAAGGCATCCGTCTCTGTTCTTTGACTAGAAGTCTAGACAATCATTAAATCATATACCTGATAGGGCACCTGATAGGTGAAGAATAGAAGCAGCTCTGCAGAGGCTATGGAGGCCAGTGTATATCTGGGGTCTTTTTCCTCTTGGACCAGCTCAGCTTCAGCCAAATGTCTGCCTGTGCCTAGAATACACTGGATTTTCTTCAGGAACATATTTTTCAGCTTCATTTCTTCTGAAAGAAATCCAGTTTGTGTGCTCTGCATTTTGAATGAAAACATTGTGAGGAAGAGCATTAAATTCACCTCAGAAATACACTCCTGCTACAGAGTAAAAAAAACCCAATGCAAACACAGCCTTAGAAAACTGAATACGGATAAGATGAACCTTATCCATATCTGTATGACTACTTGTGATTATAAGTCATCTATATACCATGCTGTGGGTTTTCCTTCACAAGAAAAAGATCCTGAGAACTTAATATTATGTTTCTACATAAACAAAATGGAGATGAAAGAGAAATTACCAAACAATAAAATGTTGCAGACCATGTTTTACACTTGGGATGCTTCTTAGTGCTGGGAAAAGACGAGAGGCTCCTCTGCAGGCACGAGTCACTCTAGAGTAGCATTTAAGACACTTGCAATGTTTCTTAGTGATTCTGGAGACCATCACAATGTAGTGAGAGAATAATCTACACAGTATAGGGGGAAGGTTGCGATGTGCCCACCTGAGTCTACAGGAAAGAGGCGGTTGCACTGACTTTCCAAACGATACAAAACAGTGAGCTTATGCTCACTCGACAGCACAAAGCACCTTCTACTTAATACTAGGTAAATATTTAACAGCTCATTAGAACATCAAATTGAAGAAAGACGTCCCTATCCAAACATGCACTTGCATGTTTGGCAGCTTTGTCTGAAGTTGTGGTGAACCCAGCCAGTAGATACCTTGTCCTAGTTAATTAGTCACGTCTTCTGTAGTGTCTTGTCAGTCCCTGGCAATCACAGGAGCCCAGACATAGGCTAATGCACAGCACAGTATGAAAGAAGACTGAAAAAAAAGAGGATTTTCCATCACAGGTGAAATGATAATTAGTATGACGTGTGTTTCAAGTGGCAACAGCACCAGAGCAGATTGTGTATGGTATCTTGTAACTTTCTAGATACTTTTAATTATTAACAGTTCTTGTCCACTCCAAATGCTTTTGGCTAGCATTAAGCTTCTTTTTGCTTTTTCTCTTTCATTTTCCCCCTCCATGTTCTAATCTAAACCCAGTTCCAACTGCTAACGTATCAATGTCAGAAACTGCAGTCAAGCACAGCCTGTCCCCAAATCGCAACCTCTATAAACACGATGGCTCATTAATAACTTAAAAAGAATGATGACACTGATACTATTTATACAGTCTTGCCAGCCAGGACTGCCAAAGTTAAGGAAATTAACATGGAAAATTTGTCAACTGCAAAATATTAGTGTTTATCAACAGATCAATCAAACTTCAACTACTGTAAATTATGCTTTTAGCTAAATAAAATGCTTCTGCAATGGCATTTTATTGAATGCCTTATTTTGTCACACTTTTGCCCTTGTATCAGTTTCAATGAGAGACAGAAAAAGAAAAGAGAGAGACAGAAACTCCTACACTCCCCTTTTCCCCTTCGATCTCCTACTCCCCTGACACTTGCCAAACCTCCCACAATTGCTGAGCTCTCAAAAGTTACAGCTACATGTTTCACGATGAGTGGCAAATCAGAACTGCTGAACAAAATTCTCATGAAGTCAATTAAGTGTTAATTAGCTTTGACTGAGGGCACACAAGTCTCCAGCAAGCTGAATAAATGTCAAGGTGATGAGGCTGTATACTAAGTACTGGGCTTACATGTGTGGAGAGTTTATGATTTAAGGGCTTTTACTCTTTAATTTATTTCATTTATGCCTCTCTCTCTCTTTTATATCAGAAACAGACAGAATGATGCAGCAAGAAGGAAGTTTTGCCTTCACTTTTTTTCACATCCGTATTGGCTACAAATTGCTGGACATGAAATGTTCTGCAATTTGTTGGCTAGTTCTGTTGAAGTGACTTATTGACATTCAAACTTTGGAGGGAAAGAATAGAAGAAAATCAGAGAAAAAAAAAGAAAGAGAGAGAGAGAAAGTACTTAGAAAAGCGTGAGTTTAAAAACAGTTCTGATCTTGATACATTACTTGCTGGGTCTTCTGTTCTGAAGAGAATAAACAAATAGCTAAATAAATGATAGCATAATTCCAGATTGGACCTATTGCTGCTAAGAATTTGGGCTTCTAGGGCTTGAAGAGATACATATAATGAATTAAAAATTTGATTGGAAACTGTACTGTGGATTGGAAACTGTACTCAGACAGAGGCAGTGCGAATTTGGGCAATATATTGTCTGCCATGATGTGAATACTAGGTGTAATATTATTATTTTTACTAGCTCTAACCTAGATGGGGTCTAGAGGCCTCGGTTAAGATCAGGGCCCCAATCTGGCAGATGCTATAAAAGTGATCACAAGTCCTTCTCTCTACGAGTTTACAATCTATAGCCATGATCTTGCAATTAACTTAATGTAGGTCGTTTCCAACACAGAGACCATTCCACATCTGAGGCTCCAAACAGACAAGCCAGGGAAAAGGTGTGAGGAAGGAAACATTATTACAATGTTTTACAGGTTCAGACAGAAAAATTAAGTGCCTTGCTCAGGGTCACACGATGTATGACACCAATAACGAAAAAGCTTGAATTGGGCTCAGCTTTGAGCACCCAGGCTGCTGTTAATATTGCAACACAATTCTCATTGGGAAGGTTTCTGTAGCAAGTAAGTCAAGCTGCTGATAAACCGGTTTGAGGAGAAAACAGGAAGCTCAACTACGACTGCTACTACCAGTAGGAAAAGTATTTAAGCTGAAGCTGCTGACAACAGACCAGGTAATGCATTACAAGAAAAATAGGAGGAATGGACTGATAGATTTGTGTTTATTGTTAGAAAAAAAAGAAGATATTTGCTGAATCTGAAAGTCTATGCATTCTCAACTGATCAATATAAATGCATTTTTTTCATAGCTGTCAATTCCTCACCACAGGATGTCACTGAGCCACTGATATCACAATTATCAAAAAGGTTGAAGAAAAAGTCTATGGACAACTACTGAAAATCTGAGTAAAAAAAACTCCTGAAAAAAACTAACTTCATAGTTTGATTGTTGATACATCTTAGGAAGTAACTTCTTTTGGAGAGAGAATATCCTACATCTGCTTCTGATGGCCATTGCCAGAAATAGATTACTGAATGAAACAAGCATATACATTAAAGAATGGCAGTTATAATAGTTCTTTGTAGGAGTATTTCTTCCTTGTACCTGCAGACACCCAGAAAAGTTCAGAAAAGTCTTTGTTTATGTTTCTATTAATAAAGTATACATTTTTTTAGTTTCCAGTTGAAAAATATCAAGCCCCACACAGGCGTAATGTCACAGATTTTATGTCAGCCCTAATTCTGAAAGTTTTATGGGACAGCAAATATGAAAGAAGGGGATGGAAGTTCACCCATGTAGGCCTTGATAATGATCCTGGATGGCCATAATGTATAAGTAGGAGCTCTCTCTAACTCAAGGCTGTGTGCCCACAATATATCTACGTCAGCCTCACAAGAGTAGCGGAAAGCTGTGATATTTCTTAGTGGGCATAGCTATACCTTGGCTGGATCTGTACAGGCTTCCCAATGGAGCAAAGTGAACTGGCAACTTAGACCAGGTATATGGAGTGATAACTCCAGTTGAGGCCAAGCTACTGACTAGAATTTTCTATCTATTGTGTCTTGTAATAGAGCAGATTTTAATTGTTTGGGTGTATGTCTGCCTCATTATCACAATCATTAATGAAGACGGAGTATTCTGCAGGCTTTCCAGATGTTGGCTTTTCATTTTTCCACTTCTGCTCTTCTCTTCTTGGCACTGCCTTATCATGAATGGTCACTATAATTTTTGGATTAGGAGTAAGGAGTGTTTTAGAATATTCCTGTAGAAACACCACACAATAAAAGCAGCCTGCTTACATCTTCTGGAATATGCAGTTTAATCCGCAAGTAACTCCTGCAAAAGAGATCAACATTTAGATTTCAAAATGTAAAGTATCTTAGGGCTTTTTTTTTTTCTTCCTAAGATACATCTTTCTGGCAGAGCAGAGGAGCTCTCAAGTAGGTGTAAATTACATTTATGGCCATGACTGTAAGGTTCATTGACATGGTTAGAGCAGTATAAAGTAGTCTCAGTGAAAATGACAATCAGGCCCCGAGGCTTAGACAGATGGATGGACAAAACAATATCTGTGCAGTTTTATGCTACCTTTGCAAAAAGAAGTCACCAGTTTAAAATAAAAATAAATATAAAAGAGCACATGGCAAAATAAATTGATCTATTATGGAATAAATCCCAGAAACCATGACACAAACAAAGAATAAAAAAACAAACAAGGAAAGGACTTACTATTCTCCCCCTACATATTGGTGAGCGAAAATAAATCTGATAGAAATCAGAGAGGAAATCTGAGTTCCAGCTGTGACTCACACAGGGACCTCCTACGTGATCCTAAATCACTTCTCACATACACATTGTAGCTCCAAGAGCCTTGGTTTGCCCACCTGTAATTTTGAGATGACGGCATATATTTTTACTTTAAAAAACTTTATGTATAAAGAGTGCTATATGTTGACTTTTCAATATTGTAAGAACGCCCATTTATTCACTACTGTTATATATATGAGCTACAGGACTGATCTCATTGCTATACAGAATTGAGAGGATTCTGCAACTCACTATTTTACTTTAAAAGTTAACATATACACAAACTCTTCTGTGTCTTCAGTCCCTAAATCATGAAAAAAATCCACATTATCTATCTACTTCTCTTATGTGAGCTCTGAAATGAAGTACTTCTTTGTTATTAATTTTACTAACCCTATTTCTACTTGAAAAAACACCTATGGCACACACATTGTATGTACATACCTACAGTCAGAGATGCTGACTTTCATGGAAGCACATCTGTATAAATTAGCATATTATTCAGTAAAAGTACCCTCTATCATTAGACTTCAGTCACAGCTTTTAAATATGGAATCCAGGAACTTTTAACAACATTTAATTATCTGATTAATATATCTCTACCTTATAAAATTATCTCTCAGATATAAAAACGTAATGACTCTATATTCTGTTTTAGAAAAAGAAGTGGGAATCATAAAGCACAGGAAATTTGATTATAAGAATCTGTGTAGTATCATATCACAACAAACAGAATGGCTGGAAAATGGAACTCAGAACCCATTTTTGAAAAGCAAGCAAGATAGATACAAATACTATTTATGTGACTCTATTTGGACAATGATCTTTTTCTATGAAGATAAATTGGGTGGACTCTCTCCCAGCGACAATACGTTCACATCTTCAATATTATAACACAAAACAGGTACTGGGTACAAGAGCATCTTCCTAATTATGCTTGATAACGGTGTGAAATTCTTTTTTATCATGAAGCTCTGCCCAGGCTCTGCATCTGAAAGTATTTACAGAATTTCTTGAATCATAGAATCATTAAGGTTGAAAGAGATCTCTAGAAATTATCTAGTCCAGCTCCCCTGCATGTGGCAAAAAACTGCATCCAAGCGGGCTTTGAAGATCTCCAGAGAGGAAGATTCCACAACCTCTCTTGGTAGTCTGTTCCAGTGCTCCGTCATCTTCCCTGTTAAGAAATTTTTCCTTGAGTTCCTGTGGAGCTTTTGATTCTTCAGTTCGTGGCTGCTTCCTCTCGTTCTATTGCTGGCCACCACTGAAAAAAGGCTGGCCCCATCCTCTTCTCTCCCTCCCTTGAGGTATTTATATGCACTGATCAGGTCCCCTCTCAGCCTTCTCTTCTTCAGGCTGAACAGGCCCAGCTCCCTCAGCCTCTCCTCATAGGGCAGATGTTCCAGGCCCCTGATGATCCTTGTAGCCCTGTGCTGGACTCTCTCCAGCAGCTCCACATCCCTCTTGTACCGTGGAGCCCAGAACTGGACACGATACTCCAGATGCGACCTCACCGCTGAGTAGAGGGGCAGGATCACCTCCCTTAACCTACTGGAAACGCTCTTCTTAATGCACCCCAGGATCATTAAATCATTGCACCGTCGTACTCAGTCACCGCCCATTTAACTGGGATGCCTCCTTCTCACAGAGAAGTAATCTCCTGATATATCCTGATGTATTAATTTGTGCAGAAAGAGTTGAGCTTCAGTACATTGGAAAAAAGTAGCCATATAAATAGCCAAAAAAAAAAACCCAAACAAACAACAACAAAAACAAACAAACAAACAAACAAAATCCATAGCAACATAGAGCTTGGTGAATTGCTTCAGCCATTAATTCCATCCCAAGAACTATCTTTTTATTCTACATCCTTCCTGGCTGCTATTTGCTAATGTCACTTGTGCCACTTGATGAGTGTGACGAAATTAGAACGCGATGAAGTCAGGAGTTTTTGATGCCATAGAGAGATGATGAACACTAGGAATTATTATGACGAACCTATTATAGTTGCAATGATTTCTAAATCACGTGACTGGTGCACGCCAAATCTTTTACTGTCCTTCAAATTCTTGTCAATCAAATGTTTTCTGTGATACTGAAATGAGCCTGCTGAAGATATGCTCAACAATACACTGCAAAAAAGGCATTTAACTTAAATACTTGTCACATTCTCTTTATTCGAATGTACAGTCAAGTATTCCACTGTCTTCCTGTCCTACAAAGTTCCTTAAGGGAATTATATTACCATTTTACCTCATTTCATTACTGGCTGTTCTGCTGTATCTTACTGCTTACGTTTTTCCGTATGCAGAAAACAAGCTTTGGAGGTAGAGACAGTCATAGTCCCTGCCAGTCTGCCTCTATTCAGACTCATCCTTAGCCTGACAGTGTAGCCTATGCTCCATTTTGATCGAGGCATCCCTAAACTCTAACCAACTTAGCTACCAGCATGAAAGCTCCTCTGTTAATCCACTGCATGTAATTGCGCGTTCCAGTTTCAGTGTTTTCCTATGCCAATTTAGAGCAGTTAGTGATATAAGAAAGTGTTTCTGTCCTGGAACTACTACTGGGACTATAATTCAGCATGGCAAATGGGGTGGCTGTGGTCCCAATGGGCTGCTCTGGCAGTAGACAGATTAATAAACTGCTCTTCTCCTTTTCCCTGATGACTTGTTTACTCCTGCCTCCATTGGAAGGGTCAAGATGAGACAATATAAAGAACTGTGATCTAGATGAGACAATATAAAGAACTGTGAATCTATCAAGTGAGAATTAGAAAACAATTATTTTCCTTGTTTTTCACTGGTTTGGTCTGCTGCAAAATCCTAAGGACACATGCATGAATGTGCTATACATGATAGTTATATACATGTTTTACGTATCATCTACACACAGTCATGCAAGTGTGTTTGCTTACATGGCCAAGGGGAAGCAAACTCCTTCATGTATTCTGGAGAGAGTGAAAATATATTAAATTAACTATTCTGCACAGCAAAATGCTCAGAAAGACAGAGGATGCTTTTGTTTCTCTAGCTATAGGCAAAGACTTCGTTTCTACCCTTCCAGCAGCAACTGTGCAATACACAATATCTTAAAACTATCTTTCCACCAGATGGACTACATTTTTAATACTGTAGATCTTATAGATTGCAGTGCTGAATTTATTCTCGACCTTATCCTTAGCAGTTCATACAGGCTTCTAATGTTACTCAAGTTTGATAGGACTTTGGTACACACACAGGTTCACTTCTTTTATTTCAGTTAAAGAGTACAGTCCTATGGTACAAATCTAAATATTGTGGGAAAACTGATTTCCACTTTTCTCCCTGTTTCAGCCCATTTCCTCAGTTTCCAAGTGAAGTTACCACTCCTTCATTATGATTTTCTAAATAACCTCAGTGAAATGATTTGGTTTAGAAAACAAAACAAAAATAGTGTAAACTTATTCTAAAGGAAAGATTGATATATTTTTTAAACTGGATTTCATCATAGAGCCAGATTAGTACACAAAAGGAAAAAAAAAGCAATTCAATAAGCACAATCAGGGAACTAGCTTCTAGGGAAAGGCCGGAGCTGGAATCTCCTCAATTGGGTTTGCTGCTGTAACATGGACCGTACTGAAGGTAAGAATAAACCCATCTCCTCATCCTAACCTCACACCCAAGGCATGTCACCTTCCCTTCTTCTATGCTCCCATCATGAAAATACATCCTTGTGTATTGATTTGACAGCTGCAAGTCAGCTTATTATTTGGGATCAGAAGATACTATCTTAAAATAGTGAGAATGACTATTCTGGTAACAAGAACCAGTATATCAGGACAAACAAATGGCCCGTTCTGCCCAAGGATCCGGTCTCAAGAGTCTGCAGTGGGAGGCATAAAATCCCCACATTGTAGCTAACTATGTAGTAATATACTATGGGAGATCGTCCCCAGCTGTTTGTATTACTAACTCATCCAAAAACTAAATGTACAGGAAGTCTCAAGAGAAAACTTTATTCTCCCAAGATTTCCAGTTTTAAGAAGTTTTAATAAAGTAAACAGCAAAATTCTGTCTGGTTTTCTAAATATCACCCAAAATATTGAGGTTCTCTCCTTAAAAACCAATAGAGCTGCAGCTCTCACAAGATTTCTGTAGTGAGCCTTGGTTTGTACACAAGCTTGATTTTTTTTTTTTCTGGCAGAATATACAAAAGTTAGCAGTCACTCTCCTACTTTTGTTCTCTGTGTGCCATTCGGTGTACTGAAACTTATTGAAAATTTTGTCAACAATCAGCTTTATAAAAGCTGTGCACATTGTCTGCATAAAAGCCTTATTTTGACGAGAAAATGACTATTAATGAGAACATGTTCTTTTCTGGCATCAGGCTCGAAGAGACACAGGTCATAAATCTCTTTGATCTTCTTGCAAAAGGCTAGAATCAAGGAAAGAAGCAAGTCAATTTTTTTTCCTTCCCTTATTTTTTTAAAAAGCTCCTGATTGAAACAATTCATTTAGTAATCAGTAATTTGTCATGCTTGCTTTCTCCCACCCCCTAAACCTTCTCTTTGTGTTTTTGTTTGTTTTTGATTCTTTATTTCAACACAAAAGAAAATCTTTCCAGATCTTCGTATCTATTTATTTCTCTGTGTTTCATAGGGAAAAAGAGGAGATTTTTCAAGGTACAGAGAGCAGTGGGGTTTTTTTTCTTTTTTTTTTTTCTTTTAAAGAAAGTATGTGTGGGGAGTAGAGAATGAGAAAAAAGTATTAAAAAAAATAAACCCCCACAAAAAGAAACTATAAAAATAAAACGTGAAAAAGAATCCTAATGTTCTAGTTTGGTCAATGAACTGCTGCTTTTCATAGATGTGTCAATACTGCCATCTCTTGCCTCTTCAACAACCTGGCCAGAAAACTGTAGTTTACTGAAAATTGGAGAATGAACGTATATATTCTTATACATAAACACACATCAAAGAACCAAGTTTTCCAACAGAAAGGTGAGTGAATTTTTCCTGCTACATAATTCAGTGTTTTGAGAATAATTTAAATTATTATTTTTAATTTGTCTTCTTTCTTTTGCTGTGTAGCTTCGTGTGCACCTTAAGCAGCTAGGGTGACTAAAACCTCAGAAAGGGATTTATGTTTAAGAATGTAATGCGGCTTCCAGAAAAGAGAAAAAAGCCAGATTGCAATCAAAGAAATGATGAAATTAAGCTTGTATCTCTCCCTATCTGTGATGGTAGTAGACATGCATATACACGAAATACAGAGATGGATTTTTTTTTAATAAACATTAATTATAATATGAGCAAGTAAATCTTTAGACAGATGAAGCTCCTAGTAAAATGCAAAATCTTCTCTTGAAACACTTTCCAAAGATTGTAAGCATGTATGAGTATACATGCTAGTTTGGCTTGAGGTCATGAGATTTCAAGTTGCATAAATGTAGTGACCAATATTTTTGGACATTATGATCATGATCTATAGTAGAATTATTATTTCACTGAGATAAACTCACAAGAAGTGCATAGTCATTTGACAGTGAGCGATATTGTTCTCTAAGCTGATTCAAATGACATACCAGGCTTAAATGTCCAGCTCTCAGATGCAGTATTAATTGTCATTCTATGGTATTAGCTAGAGCAGAAATTAGTAGTGTTCTAAGTGAAATACAATGAAAAATATATATTTACAATAAAAAATGGATGAGACAGTTTCTGGGGTTTAAATGCATATAATCACCTAAGTGACTAAAAGAAAGACTATCACTTGATTTTTTTTTTCTATTATGGCAATTTATGGCTTGGTCCTAAACCCCAATGCAGTCAGTGACCTTAGCTATCTTAGGTTAGGTCATTAAAAGTGTTGCTGTGCTTACCCGGACTTACAGAGTGTGGTTATGCTCATGTGCTTTGATGACATCTCATCATTCAGTGTTGTGACTTAGAATGGTGTGTGACGATAACGCAAAGCTACAGGTCAAGGTTACCATCCTCTAGTTTTCTTCTAGCAACCACGAGTCTGCTGAGCATTCATCGGCCATGAGTTGCTCATTAGCCTTAGCGCTGTAAAGCTACACATGCCAAACACAGCACTTGTAGCTTATTATTCCCTTTCCTTGCCATTATTCTGTATGGTTTGTAATTATATCTGAGTATATGTGTGTGTGGGGGGAGCGGGGTGGAGGGGTGCGCATGTGCACGTGAGTAGGAAGTGAGATGGTTATTAAGGGCCAGAAGCACTGAAACCGACAGTTGTCTTCACTGCAGAGCAAATGCTTTATCAACAAACCACAGGTGTACAGCACCAAAGCAGATAAAAACATATAAGACCTGAGATGACAGTTCTGTGTTCAAAATACATTAATCACCCAAAGGAAATTTGTGCATCTGCTATATGCTGTAGGTATTTTCACTTTCTTTGTTCCCAAGATGTTGAAGTAGGTGAAAATCTTTTCCCTTTTCAATGTGGTTGGTCCAAGAAATATAAACAGCGTCTTCCAATGCAGTGTGACTTCTGGCTGTGACCTGCTCCTCTTGCTCCTTTGAAGACTACGCACACTGCACAGATGAAGGATAGGCAGTGGGGGACTCTATTGTGTTTCTGGGCACCAAAGCCCCTGATGTCCAAAACAACAACGAATCATGACATTTGTCACGATTCCTGATCTATAGGGAGATGGTGGATTATCTTTTGGACCCATGACCTAGCTAAGCTTTATCCATAGGTTTAAAACTCCATATAGCTATGAGTACATTTTCAAGGTTTTCAGTGCAAGAAAATGGAAGAATTCTCTGTGCATCTTATAATCAGGAATAAAGAATGATTTATTTCCTCTTTTAAGTACTTTATCCTCATCTGTTCTTTGCTTCTCTGGCTTAACTATTATACCTCCAGCAATACATATACGAATTGCATTTAAAGAAGCCACAAGCTCACACCTACATACACCCATCAACAAAATGCAGCAGCTCCTTAAACACAGCCAAGGCCCTTCCCACCACATGATATCTTATATGCCATCACTCAAGAGATTTACACATGTGTAAACGATGGGATGATCAAGGCATTTTTAAATTCAGAATACTGGCATTTCACAGGGCATATTTCCTTGGGTATGTTCCCAGAATTAGCTATTTTCAGTCAAAAGCATGATTGCCGAGGTATGGAAGATGAGTCAGAATGGGACTCTCAAACAATCCTGTTAAACACTTTTATTCAGTTACATATAATCTTCCCATAAAGTGCAGCCTGTACATTTGCTGAAGACACACCAGGAGGTATACCAATAAATGAACAGACTGGATATCACTTACTTTGACACTGTTTCCTCTCTTTCTTTCTCTCTTTGGATTTGTCCTTTTCCCTGTCCCTTTCCCTTTCTCTTTTCCTTTTCTCTTTCCCTTTCCCTTTTCATTTCGTTTTCTCTTTTTCTTTCTCTTCACTCACTTGCAATAACTGCTCGCACACTTTCAGACATTCTAGTAGAAATTCAGGTGGATCCTGTTTCCACCTTGAATACCTGCTAGTAAGAAAAAGTGGAAATGTATTGATATCTCAGAATTATCCTAGAGTAAAATGAGCCTCAGAATTAAGGAAGTCATTAAGCCTCTCCCATGGTTCTGAAAGACCATTAAAGAATCTGAACTTACCTGCGTGCATTTCAGGTATTTTGTGGCCAAAAAAAATTTTCCCACCTAGCAGAATAAATCCAAGCTATCCCTTTTTTTTTTTTTTTTTCCAAAATCTGTGCATTCCTCAGTATAGTATTGTTTCACTGAGAAAATTCTTCTTTTATATGACCTAGATTTGCTCATTTTCCCTTTTTCCCTCCCCTTCCCCATCCTTCAGCACTCTCTATTGATTTTGTGTTATGAGTTATATTATGGTAATGGTACTGACTAATGTCCCAAACTTACTGCAAATAAATACTAGCATTTTAGCATAAATATACACTCTTGCAAAAACAAACTAAGGGAGATTCAGGTGAGATAAGTGGAAACTGGATAGTTTGGGACCAATTCCTTAGTTATTACAAGGTAGATGGGAGTAAATGAAGTACTTATTTTTATCAGACAAACAGTCTCTTGTCCTCGTAGCTTGCTTCTTCCCAATGTGGAATATCAGACAATCAAATAGTTAACAGAGGAGATAAAAGCAGATATCCTGGCCTTTCCAATCTCTCCGGTGATTTGGGGGTAGAGGGACACTAAAATGGTAAAAAATGTTAAAATATATTTTAATTATCCTTTACAATAAATTAGAAATTTAGCTTTATTCCCCCTATTACTCTCTGGTATGTGCTATCAGTATTTGTTTTCCTTTCAGGGAAATGTTGATTCAATTCAGCTCAGTGGTTCACTAAAATTTCCTAATGTTCTTAAGTATGTTTCTCTATAAAACTTGAAAAAGCATCCTTAATATTACCGATTTCCTCCATTTTATCTTCTACCCATAAATTACATTCCCATCTGAAGCTCCACCAATAACACATGTTCTTCTCTGGGTATTTCAATTCTCAATTCTTCTCTGGGTAATTCATTCCTTTCTTTTCAGTGCCTTTGTATGATTTCTTTTAGGAGTCATTAGACTTCTGGCTACCCGCTTGAAAAGTTTCTTAAGAATCTCCTTTAAAATCAGAAGTTTCAGATTGTAGGACTGCAAAATTACTATTTTTTTTCTTTTTTTTTTTTTTTTTCTTCTCACCCTTTCCGTTTTCTTTCATGATGCTTATTCTTTTATCCCTGAATGTCTGAGCTCCCTGAATATACACCTAAAGTTGCACTGGACACCGCAAGAGCTCCAGCACTTGCCACTTTCTGTCCAGTCAAGTTTACCCTTTCAAGTTAGCTCTGATGACCCCAAGCAACCTCCTGTAGCACAAGAGATCTACAGCTTTTGGGATCTGCAAACATTTTGAAAGCCTGAAGAGGTTTTTGTTGTCATTTTGTTGTTTTTTTTGGTATTGTTTTTTTCCCCAATAAGTTGAATAAATTTATTTAGTTTCCAGTTATGTTTCAAAAGAAAACTGAATAAAAGCAGGCAACGAGTTTACTAACATAGCTTAATAACACATATTAAAGGAAAACACATAGGAATTGATTTTTTATTTATTTTTTTTTTTAAAGTATGTTAATTGCCACTAAGATTCTCACCTCTTTTTTTCCCTGAACATATCAGCTAGAAGCAGGAAATCTGGCAGAGATGATCATGGTTTTGAATGCAATGCAACAACCCCTTCTTTCCCTCGCATCTCAAGGCGGTATGCAAAGCTCTTCACTGTCTCTAGGAAAAGGAGAGATTTATGGGATACTAGTGCTCAAAAGGTTGTTACCTGGGTTAGACGCACAAGTCTTCTGAATGCGGCTTCTCACATAGGTGATTTCAGGATTAAGATGCTCAGGTAAGGTTTTATACGTATAATAGCTAGATAGTTCCTCAGTATGTTTCCGCTTTTTCACCTTTTTTGCTTTTGTTCATTGTTTTTCTTTCACGTTGCCTGTTTGGGTCTGCCTCTCTGTGGCACATCAGGTATATGGGAGACTACCTGAGATCTGTTCTAGCCCTAAGGAATCAAGCATCACTGCCTGATAGCTTCCAAAATATGGTTATCTTTCACAGGAATCCCATGGTGTGATTGTCAATGGTTCCTGAAGCTCATGCCCTTACACTGTGGTTTAGTTTGTCACTTAACTTCATTTTACTTTCTGTTTCATCACTGTTCAAGAAAAAACTGCAATGTCGTTCTGTTTTCAGTTTTGTCTTTTCTCCTATGCTAAGGTTGCTTTTCATGAAGCAACCAGAAAACATTTCTTTCTCTCAAGTGGTAGCCCTGGATGCACACTAAAGCTAAGCAGCCACAAGAAGCTTTTCACATTTCCACTCACCTATATACCAGATTTTATAAATATAAACATATATGCATGCATTTATATATACGTACTTATCTGTCTCTTTAACAAGAGAGTCTTTGTAATGATTTAATGATGGGTGTTGATGGTTAGAGGCTGCTTCTGTCTCCCTTAACAGTATGAATAAAGCAATAGTGCATCTGTGAAATACAGATCTGTAAATCTCAGAACAACAAGGGTAGTTTATGTGTTTCCTTTTGCCCAGAATGTCCCATTTGTGTTAAGCACATGTTTTATTTATTTGCTCACGTATTGTTTCTGATTCTTTGGGATATCGGTAGGATTTCTTTGTGTGTCCCTCAGTGTTTTGTTTGAGAACAGGGACAGCTGAATGAATTCAGGTAAAATAAGAGTCTGTATCACTCTAACATGTATCCCAGACATGACCTTGACCCAAACTGAACATTCAAGGAGACTCACAAAAATTGCACTTTTTACTACCTGCATTTTTGAATTCCTGCTGAATTACAAAACAAAATGTATTTCTAGGATTCTCAGGAGACAGATCGGCCCCTGGAATCTTTTCACATCAAATTTTAAGACCCAGGAGATTTACTCGCACAGGAAACCTCTACATTAATATCGTTTGGGTATTTATCAACATTTATCTGAACCGGAAGTATATGAAAGTTCACTTGTCGCTTGACTAATCATTGTGATGTATGAAGTCCACTTCCTTTTCAAAGACTGAAGAAAGACATGATCTGCAATCTTTTCTATATTTAATTTTACTCTTAATATATACAATAATATAGTAAGAAAGGATGTGTGCTTGTTTAAGAGAGAAATATAGAGGGAGATCTCTAGTGAATATCCCAGTTGATGTCATTTCTATAAGGAAATGCAGGCACGCATGACTGTATTTTTCCTATTAACTCCAAAATAAAATAAAAATCTTTCCCAGATACCACAAGAATGGCTAGTGTATTAGCATGACACCCAGCATGTTGTAACAAACTAATCTTAGGCTAATGAAGAACAACTCCTACACTCCAGCCTCAGCTTTTAAAGGCAGCAGTTCCCTACTGATCTTGGAAAAATTTAACTCTGCTGCTTCTACACTTCAGGCCAGCTTAGCCCAGTAAATCTGTAAGATATAATTCATCTCCATTTTTATTTCTGCACAGCATTTCTGTAGCCACTGTGATGGGAGGGACTAAATTCCTGGGTCTTCTATACAAATCAGGGTGCTTATATCAAAAACTGAATCTGCTCTCTAGGTTTATAATTTTAATGGGTCACCTGGCTGGAGGTCAAGATCTCCTGATTATGAGAGCACTGACAAAGCAGCAGATGTTTTACATGAAAAGTCGGAAGGATCTTTCCCTAGTGCTTGTGCAAATGGGATGTGAGTGTCAAGGATTCATTACTGGTCTGTAGGAAATAGGGGTAGGAAACATAATAGATGGCCCTCCATGAATTCCTAAGAAGAGCAGAACCACATGGATGTGGGCTCTCTTCTAAACATTCATCATCATCCTTTTGTACTGCTAATGAGAGAAACGGGTTTTGTATAGACTTGTTTCACAAAGTGTTTCTTTGATTCAACTTCTACGTGTTTCTGAAAAGATTAATCATACATTTAAATGCCTGTGAGGCTAGAGTTATGGGAAGAAGAGTAATTAATGTGCTGGACAATGCAAAAGCTCTAGATTGAAGCCTTTAACAGTGGGTATTTGTTCTCTACAGGGCTAAGAATATTAAACTCTACAGGTACCATATGAATTAAGCATATAGAGTCCCAAAATAGCATTGGCGTGATTTCTAGGAAGGTTGTTCTAACCAAGGATATAGCAGAACTTGGTTCTTACCTTGGAAAATACATTTAAAATGCTTTCTTTAACCATTCATTGGTAAATCATAAATGATAGTGCTTCCCACCATCATTAGAAAATATAAGAATGTACGGGTCAATGTCTGCGGTTGCAATCTCACTAGTGTTTAGCCATTTCGAACCCAGTGGCTAGTGTGGGAAAGGGACACAAGGCTTTAACCAGAAGGAGACTCTGATCAGACTGCAGCATTAGGGAAGTCATTTCTGTCTCTTGCAGAAGAGCTCTGTGCAGAAGGAGGGTCAGAGTGAGTTCATATTATCCCCATTATCATGCTGACAGCCATCTCCCAAATCCATAGGGCCAAGAGCTGTGCATGGAGGTGTTATTATAGTCATTACAAAGGGGTGATGCTGACAGAGAAATGGGTTTTGCTGATCAGAGAACAGGCTTCCTTTGGACACCATAGGATTTTTTTTCTCTCTGCAGCTGTCCTTGGTCAAGGGGGCTCATGTGCTGCAGATGATCAGATCTTTTGACTATGAAGCACAAAACCTCATATTTAACTGTCATGAATAACAGAAAAGCAGATATCTCTCTTTCTTCTTTCCACTTTCTGTATGCACAACTTGCAAGTCATTTTATCTGGTACCAGAGCCCATTAAAACAAAAATGGAATCTGCACTTAAAAAACAAGCCCAAACCCCCCCAAATAATTACTTTCCATCCCGTGTCATGTTTTAATTAAAGATAGCAGCACCACAATCTACGATATATCTGGAAATTATTAGAAACCTTTTCCAGAGGCAAAAAGGATCAATACCTCTTTGTCTCAGTGGCATAAAACATCACTGTGCTACTTCTTTCCTGCTGGCGAGAAAGAAAGTGGAAAGAGTCTAAGAGCGGAATAATAGCAGAATCAAAGTGGGGAGCCATGTGACAGGTCAAATCAGCACACTTTTTATTAAATATATATATATTATATAAAGAGAGAGTTTTGCATTATCTGCTTCCACCACTCTGATCAGGTTTTGCTCCCTTTTTGTTTAGGGGAGTGAGAACAGCCTGATTTGTTTATGGACTGGAAAGGGCCAAGCCAATAAAGAAAGGTTAGAAGAGGAGCCTGAGAGCCAAGAGTTCTGGCTTCCCTCCTTCTCTTCACTATGGATGTGCTGCCTGACATTGGTCACTTGCAGCTGAAAAGACGGAGGTTTTGCACCTTGCACAATGGTGCTCATGTCCTCCTGAGAGTAGTTTCTTGTTGACAGTACTTGTTTGCACAAACTGACTTTAGCTTTCACTGTATTGCTCTTTGAAGAACAACCTGACAACAGCGTCACTCAAGGATAACTGTGCCTCACTCAACAGCATGGTACCTTGGCCTCTTCCAACCCATATGTACCACAATTGGCTGTCATCTGACTTGGTCATCTGTTTTTCTCCATTTGTCAGAGGAGACAAACAGGCATATCTAGACTGAGACTGTAAATGAATCCTGACATAGGAGCAATTGTATCATAGACTGTGATAACGGAACAGCACCACATGTAATCTGCCCACTCTCACTCACCTACATGATTTTGGTGCACCTACTCGAGCAGGAGAATCTCTGTGAACATCCAGCAGAAGAGAAATGTTATCCACATACTGTGTGTTTTTCCTTTCCAGGAGCATTTCTTTACAGAAGTTACTGACTTTCCTTTCTCTGCTGCAGTTGCAAGACAAGAATTAGACAGGACAGAACTAGATATAGTCCCTGGCATAATTTGCAACTACATTAGTGTATTTCTGAACTGAAATATAATTAGAAACCAATGTTATTTTGAAAATCATCAATTTCTAGGAGGCCCGTACCAAATCCATGAGTGAGTAGTTTGAGGAGCACCAGATCATTGATTGACAGAAGAGCAGAGGGGGCTATTTTGACCTGGTGGTCTGGTTTTCTGAGTAACACCAGACAACACCTTGTTTCACGTTTGTTCAGCTGTCCTTCAGCTAGAATATATACTTTAGAAGAAACCAAACCAGACCTCCAAATTCTTGGCTTCAAGACTCCCCAAAAGACATCGTTAAGGAGCTCCTGCCATTAATTAACTTCGGATTAAGAATGAAAATGCTAATATGTTTTGAAAAAGAAATTATCAACAAATGAATTCCACTAGAGCAGCTGACCTTTCCATCATGGATTTGGAATTACCTTTCTCCTTGAGTCATCCCTGGGCCTAAAGATCTCAGGAAATTTCTCCCCAGTTCTGAGCTTCCCAGTGAATTTTCTCTCTCCTCTCATCCGTGGGGTGTGATAGGATAACAGTGGCAATCCCGTTCTTAGTGTCTGCATGTGCGGATGAACGGTGCTGTATAAGTGTAAAGTGTTATTATTATTGTAAGGAAATAATAATACTAATAAAACAAAATGAATCGAAATCTTGTCTTCAGATGGTTATTTTAGCAATCCAGAAATCTAAAGCCCATGAAATAGACAATTAAGAGGGGTTAGATACTTAATATCAGTCGTTGCATTTTGGTAGAATTTTGCAATAACGCAGCTGCTATAATAATACGGATTTTTATTTCTCCTTACAGAAAGGAAGCACTTATGTTTTGCGAGAAGCCTCGAAGCCCTGCTGCCGAACGCGGAGTTCAGTGTATGTGCGAGCGCGCCCCAGCCCTCCGCTCTCTCCTTTTGCAACAGCTCCATCTTTGGGAGACAGGGAGAGAAGCCACTTCTTCCCTTCGGCAGGCTTCGCAAACAAAAGAAATCTTGGAAATCCTATGTCACCCTGGAATATCTTTCTTCCCTCCCCCGGTCCTCCCCCCAAGCTCTTGATGAGATGGGGAATTAAAAAAAAAAAAAGACAAAACCCCCTGTCTCTCATTTCTGACATAACTAAGGACCAGAGACTCATTTAATTATTCTCTCTCGTGTGGCTTACAGCCCTGTTCAAGGCAAACATTTACCCCTGGGTTTCCTCACTGCTGCTTAGCCACTAAATTTTCCCTTTTAATTTTTTTTTTTTTTCGTTGGGAAAATGTGGTATCATGTTAATGGCTATTGGGGATCCTACGGCTAAATCATAATCATAATTGTCTACACTAATCATAATTGTCTTGCTGCTGCAGTGTGTGTCCCTCCCCCCATCGGTTTGCAGTCTCGTCCTGCTCTCTTTGATTGCACGGTTGGATTGCATAGGAGCTCTTGCACATCGGAGTTGACACTTCAGTCATTTGTGTCTGTTTAAGAGCTCATCTGGGACACAGGGACTTGCAGACCCTATAGCAGAGCCCTCTCCAGTTTCTCAGAATCCTCATTTCCCCCTTGAAAACAGTAACTTCTGACTATATTTAATAAGGCTCACTTGTTTTCCTTTTAAAGTGAAGCTAGCTGAGGAAGAGGATATAGAGACTCAGAACTAAAGACTTTTCTCAGCCACAAGCTGCTTTTAATCACTCGGTTACATTTACACTCTCATTTTCCAGTGTCATGAACTTTTCATTCCCTTCCTAACTGTGACCCATCTCCAGCTGCAGGTACATCAACTCCCCATAAACCTGGAGGACAGGGCAGGATCCAGGGAAGTGGGAGCTGTAGGTTTCAAAGTCTTTGTTGCAGGCAGCATCTGAATTCCTCAAAAACTACATCTGAGACAGTCCAGTTCTTAGATGTTAAATATATATATAATGTACATAGTTATTTGCATCAATTTAATCAATATAGATGCAATATGAATTGCATCAATTCATGTTCATTTGATATAACAATCCATAATTTAGTCCCTCTGATACAAAAAGAGAGAGAGTTAGCTACACTTGCTGCTTAATATGGTAGAAATGACAGGGAGAGAGGTGGCAGAGCATAGATGCCTGTTCGTGGGGTGGAACTGAGTATTTGGGGAATTTGTGTCTACTGAAGAAGCACAGATATGAATCATCTCCTAGAACCGAATGCCTGAGCTAAGCTTGTTCTTTCTCACAGAAGGCTGTGAGATGGCTAAGCTTGTTCTTTCTTCACCAAGAGTAGAAGAAAAATTTTTTTTCCTGAAGGTCTTTACTTAGTAGTTTAAAGATTCAAGCACTCATCTGATCCATAGGAAACCTAGGGTCAAGCACCTTCTGCTTCAGTCCTCATATCCTACCTTTCTAAATGTGGAACTATAAATTATCCCTAAATAACATTTGATTCTAAAATGATATCAGGCTTCAGTCTCCTCTGCATATTAGTAGAAAAAACAAGTCTCATACATATTTGTAAAGGATTTTAAAACATAGATATGAGCCTCAATCTACATCTTTATCATTCTATTTTTTTTAGCTCAACCTATTCCTCTGAGCAAACTGTATCAAATAACACTGAGTTACTGTAAACCACACTTTCCATTCCTTCCTTTTCAAAAGCCCTTCTGGGACTGTAAATATAAAACATGATTACCTGAATATTGTTTACATCCATCAATTCCTCATTCTTCAGAATATCCCTGAGAGAAAAGTAGAAAATATAAACTGTGGTCCTGCCATGATTAGGGGCTGTCCTCATTTCAACCCCTCTTTACCAGTGTCCTTGTGAGATATAGTCAAATAAGTGTTATCGAAGTGCTATGGCACTGAATGGTTTAGAATTAGCAAGAATGAAAGTGATTTAAGCTAGCTGTTAACTTTGCACTGCATCAGAATAGCAGTGATGCTGTTACTAGTTACAATATTGCATCTAAGCAGGAGACAACAGCTGGCTGCGATTTGATATTTTTCCCGTGTCCGTGGGATCATGCATTGAACATAAGGAAGTTTTTCATGTGCAACCATGAATTGTACTTCAACTGCGGGCTTCAAGGTGGGCTGTCCCTGTGCAAGGTGGGGTGTCCCTGTCACCTTGCTTTTCGCATACTCTGATTTATACGGACCTGGTGATGTCCAGCTCTCGAAAACACAGGAGAGTACAGCACTGTTTGGAGACTGGAGAGACCTTCTGCTCTCAGACACTGAGTGGACCAGGATGAGTGATTCTGTCTGCCCAAACAGTGCTCCTCCTCTGTATCTCCCCCTGGTTTGGCTAGAAGGTCTTTGAGATACTGCACGTTCTTCATCTATGCTGTGCTTGAAGAGTCATACCTCATCAGAGCATCTCTCTGATGCATTTGGTAGGTAGTACTTTAATGCACACTGTAATTGGAACAAACCCTCACAGGAACAGACGATGGAATGAGAAATATTCTGAAGTCATGCTTTGTCCTCAAATATAGTCTGAAATTTATCATTAGTTGTTTTGGGTGTGGGGAAATATTGGTTGCTGTCAATAAAATATTTTATTTAATTTATGTCTTTAGGTTTTAGCTTTATGGTTAAATATAACAAATCTATTTCTATATTAAAAGTTTTTTCTTTTAAAGAAATACAAGATATAAATCAGTTTCTATTTGATTTGACCTGTTATTTTTGTTTGTAATATCAAAGTGAAATTTTATCATTTGACACATTTTCATTAACTGATGTCCAGAAATGATAATTTCAGATGGAAAAAAAAAAGTTTTTCTGTAAGGTTTGCAATTGGTCTTACAGCAGAATGTCTTTTCAAAATCTATCTTTAGATAAACCCCACGTTAAAGGGCCTCTGCATGTGTATATGTCCTCAGTGTAAATTTGAAATGCTCGGCTGTGGCACCCTTTATACTTCCCAGAAATACAACTGCACCTGGACTTCCACCGTAATGCTTCTAAAATGCTTAGCACTTTCTTGAAAGAGGTGACTAAGAGTTTAAGAACATAAAAGGCTGAGTAAGTATCACTAGCTAAGTATCCTGACTGGAGATGTGATGGCCCCCTCATGTTTAGATTGCTGATTCAGACTGTGGTTAAGGAGGGAAAAGGAAAGCTTCTCATTTAGTGGATAAACTGTTTATTTTATGACTCATATTTCCCAAATAGATACCTGACTCTGGCACAAGTTTAATGATGCACATCAGCTGCACCCCTGCCTTCTCTCTTAGCTACTGTTCAGCATCCCCTGCCTTGTTATGCCCCTGCCTTTACCGCACAAAGAAAGTTGATATGGGTTTCTGTGGACACAGTTTATTAGAAGGGTCCATATCTGATGACATCTGTAAGATGTAAAGCTGGTTTGGAGGAAGGAGGAGGGGAAAAGAGGGAGAGGAAAAGAGAGAGAAAAAGAATATCTTATATGCAATTGGGAAAATGAACTATGCTCTATCCTGGAAAGACTCCTCCTCTGGGCATCCCCTCCAGGGGCAACATGTGGTGACAAAAGCCAATCTGACAATACTGTAAAGTTCCTTTTTTTTTTTTTTTTCCTCCCAGATTTCTCCTTAGTACAATTAAACTTTTTATCAAGACTTGCTCATTTTCCCCATTGGTAGTTACTGTTTATGACAATGTTGGTGCTGATTGGAGCATGGCTGATTAGCTGCAGGTGTTGCACACTAATTGGTCATTAAGTTTTGGCATATATATTATTGATAATATTTACCAGGTATTAAAATGACTATTATTTGTTATCTGGTAGGCTCTGCTCATTCTAATCTGAAAATAGAGAGTAAAAGCTACAGGGCGAAAAGTGAAGGGATCTTAGCATGGAAGTGAAGATTAATAACTCGGCAAAATAAGGAGGCAAATGAAGAACAGGATGATTTGAACGTCACTGGCAATGACTTTTCAGGAGAAAGCCAACATAACCATGGGTCAGAGTCCACCAGTGCAAGACACGATTGAGGTCCCTTGGATGACAGGGTAAAGGCACTGCCACAGCAGCCTAGGGGGTATAGAGAAAAGTTACTGGGTTTCCAGTGAAAGGCAGGTTGTGGAAGTGCAGGAGGATCGTCTTTAGCATTGCAAAGGTTAGGGCACCTGAGGAACCGTGCAAAAATTCATCAACTATTTCCCCTGATCTTTCTCTTGCCAAGGGCTATTGTGGGGAGACCCTTCAGGAGAAGAACTGACAGCTTTTTTCAAATGGGCGCTCAGGGAAATGAAGCAGTGATCCTGAAGCATCCTGGCTACTGAGACTTAAGGGGTTCTGAGAATGTGTTTTGTTTTATTTTTGAGAAGGGAAGGAGATCTTGACTAAACCACAAATTAGAATCATAGAATAGAATCATAGAATGCTTAGGGTTGGAAGGGACCTCTAGAGATCATCTAGTCCAACCGCCCTGCACACTCAGGGTCACCTAGAGCATGTGGCACAGGACTGCGTCCAAGTGGGTTTTGAAGATCTCCAGAGAAGGAGACTCCACAACCTCTCTGGGCAACCTGTTCCAGTGCTCTGTCACCCTCACTGTTAAGAAATTTTTCCTTAAGTTCCTAGGATAACTGTGATGAGGTTTGCTGAACACACCTATGTACAGTAGAAATAGGTACAGAGTACCAAAATTTCGACAGGTTATTGAAGAATATTTGCTACCTAAGATGACCAAAGAATTGGCTTGTCCATGGGAGATACCTACTTCTCTCTGTTCTATAGAGAGAATTTTGTGACTGAATTCCTAAATTTGGCATTGCAGTTAGGTGTCCATACATATTTGGGATAATTCCAGGCATTTTTTTTTTAAAACTGGGAAAATGCACAAGCGCATAGTGCAAACAAATGGCTTCTGAATAGTTACAGGAGAAGTTTACAGTATGATCTTTTAGACCAGCAAAAATGAATGGGAATTTCTCAAATGCCAGGATACATCAGGATATGGTACTCCCTAGCACAAGGCAAAGTAACTGAAGGGAAATAAGTTTTTGCAAAATTAGATTCATCATCTGATGAAATTCTATTTCTTTTTCTTTTTTCTTTTCTATTTTTTTTTTAAATTGCTGCCTCCACCCCATTAGTAGAACTTCTAAAAACTTAAAAAAAAATAGGGGAAAAAAATCCTCATTCTTCCTCATGATTTTTCTAGTTAAAAGTGAGCCTTCTTCTGTAGCAATATGCAGCACAGAAGAGCCCCTCATCTGAATGGACATTTTGTAAAGTATACTGTTTTTTCACTGACCTTTTCCTACCTTTCTCTTCTGCTTCTTTTTTTTCTGAGAGTATTTTTTTTCTTCTTCCTTTCTGACCTTTTTTGGTTCCTGTTTATTTTCATTTGATTCCCCTGTCCTCTCTCCTTTCCTACAGCATCTTCACAGAAATTTTTCACCACTGAAAAGGGAATTCCCAAATCTTTTTTTTAATACATCATGTTCTAGTAAGTTCAGCATGAGCATTGTCTTATTTTGTTCTTGTACTGTCCTATCTCACAATTTTTTTCCCCTCTATATAATAAGACATCATATGCCTAGAACAACAATTGTCTTAATAAAGAAGAAAAAACTACATTCCAGTAGTAGAGACAGGATTTGCAGAGCAAAGTTCTGCCACTGATTCTCTTAATTCACCGTCACCAGACATCTAAGAATCTATGAGTCACACAGATGCATCTAAAATGTGCAAACTTATGTTATGGGGACTTATGGGTGCCACTGGGTGACCTAAAAGCTGTATAGGACAAGGAGTTGTGCAAGAGCTTCTAAATGATCAGCCTTCCTCTTCCAGCAAGATTCCTCTTAGCACAAGGTGTATTAAGACTGCTGATCCCCTTGGTGTCTCAATTGCCCTGCTCAAGAAATAAGTCATCAGAGTGTTGCCTTGTCAGACAGTTACAACTAGCAGCTCTGGTCTGGGAGCAACAGAAGTTGCACCTCTGTTTTTCTATGAAAGTGGAAAAATATAAGTTTAATACATGTCTCAGGTGATTTAAGAATTTCTCAGGTCTATACATACTGTGTCTATGCAGTCTTTCTTAGCAGTAGTTCAGGTACTTTGGGTTCTCTTCTGTATAGATAATATTTAGTTTTTCTGTTTACTCAAACTACCAATATATTTGCAGAAGTTACATATTCTTGTGGTGATCCACAGCAGAATCCAAATCTCCATTTCCTTCCACTCACTACCTTTACATAAACTGTAAGCAGAATGCTCTCTCTCCAACTTGATAATATAATCCTCATTGTAACCTAGAAGCCCACTGCAGGATTAGGACCTCTATTAGCTTTCCTCTCAGCTTGTATCCTTATACGTCTGCGTAGCTTTGGGGAGCACTGTGGGGCCATTTGTGAAATGGCAGTGCTATCTGCCGGGAAGATCATTACAGGCAGAATGCATTCCAATGTGCAAATTACAGTTCTGCTTATAGGGAAATTGTTCTGCTTAATACAGAAAGGCTTCACAAAAGGAAGGTCTCGCCACACTTTCGCCTCATTTGGATCTGCAAAGCTAACTTCCATGCTGTGCAGAAATGCACAAGGAGGGTTAAGTCAGTTTTAAAAGAGCATCAGTTGGGTGAAAATGTGTTTGACCTTCACAGGGTTCTTCAGTCATTCTTCAGCTTGAGTGGCTGAGTGAAGAGTGTGTCATTCTGTCATATAAAGAAAAAAAAAACAAAGAGAAAAAAATTTAAAAATCGATCCTGTCTACCCCTGAAAGCCTTAGTTTTCATTGGCATCTAACTGACATAAATAATATTTGGTCAAGTTTTCATTGCTATTTTTATTTAAATGTTCTGAGGTATGCCAGCTAGCAGCAAGGTCCATTTTTATAGCACAGTGAATTCCACACTTCTGGTAAATATAATCAGATAAAGGGAAGTTGAACTTAAACCTTCTGTTGCAGTCAATAAAAGTAAACTTCATAACCCAAGAATATATCCCTATTTATAATTGCTAATTATAGAAATCTATTCAAGGACACTTTAGAAAAGATTTTAAATCCATCTAATAAAAAAGCAGAAGAACAGAAAAACAGAACAGGAGACATTTCTAGGCAGTGAGAGCATAGAAATAGAAAATAAGGAGAACATAAAGCAATGTATTTACTTGAGCTTCATAGGAGGCAAAACACACCCCAGACGTAAATATATTTGCATTTTCTTCAATATTGTAAGTCCGTTATGACAGCGATCCTGCATTTCTGTGAAAGCCTGCTGGCCAAGAGGATCTAGATAGGATCCGTTGGCTGGAGCATAGAAATTATGGAAAGGACAGTGTCTTTTCTTACAAGGAAGAAAACCATGTGTTCCTTACAGTGAATATAAGGTCTTAAGACAGAAGACAATACATATTTTACCTATTTTGCTTTGTCAAATGATGTAGAGGGTATAAATACTACCAAGGGTTAAACATTCACATTAAACTCTCCATGATAAGAGAAAAAGTCCCCCAAAGAGTAGTTGATGAAAGGAACATAAACTTTCTGCTCTGAGCCATCCTCCTTACAGAAACCGTTAAGCCAAATGTTTAAAGCATTAAAGGTAAATGCGTAAAATCAGGCACATGATCAATTCACACTGTCTTCTTGAGTTTCTCTTTTCTTTGACCTGTTTAGAATATAACTTGGAAGGATTTTTTTTATAAAATAGTTCCAACTTCAAGACCGGTCACGTACCTTCCACTTTACAAGGTGGAGACATACTTCCAAGTGCACCAGGAAAACTACTGGCCCAGTAGTTCTGGATCGTCATCACATGCCAAAATTTTTAAAGATTTAAGTGTTTCCTAGAAGTGTAGCTTCAGGGTAGGAAGCAGGGTAGATAGATAGCGACATGCTGGAGATACCAACAAATATGGTTAATCCTGGACAAAGATGCCCTTCCAAAGAAACAAGAATATAAATGGCCTGACTAGGCAAAGACTAGACAAAGACATACATCTGATAATAGGGAATTATTAAAAAGTAAAATTTTTAACTGGACTGTTTTGAACAGCTTAAAGTTGAGGGACTGAAAACAAAAGCATAAAAGAGTATGTCATCGTTATGGTGAAACTCATGACCCTTTCTGCTCTTTCAAGCAGGTGGGCGGCAGTTCTATGTCTCATATCAAGCCATAAGCAGTTTGTATGGAGGGTGCTCCTTGATGTGGGGTGTAGTAGAAAATTTAGTCTCGTTAAGGAATAAGTATCAGGAAGAATAGACTTGGTTCCAACTCCAAAGCCTGGTACCACCTCCCGAACTATCCCAGAAGGGCCCAAGGGAGCCTCCAGCCCACTCGGGTCTGGGGGATCCGGAGAGCAGTGGGGTCCTGGCTATACAAAACAATATGCCTTAGTGATGTGACCCCTTCTCTTCTGCTAGGTTTTGGATCAGATTTCCAATGGCTTAAGTGTCTCTAAATGCCTATAGTATGTCTCTTCTCCCTTGACATCAATGACAAAGGGTTGTACTCTGCAAGAGTCTTCTGGTTGCACCACTGCCGTGCATTGAGCACATAGTCCTTGGGTGTACTTTTATATCAACTCTTAGTATATTCTGTGACTCTGAAAGAAGCAAAAGTCAAGACAGCAGAATATATTTTGTTTCATTTGTAATTACTTGACACTGTTTTGACATCATGGGAATCAGTGGGTAATATTTGTGGTTTTCTTTTTTGAACATATAGCTTAATGATTTTTAGAGCAATCAGACTGAAACACTATATACTTAAATACATTCACCTCATTGACTAGAAAAAAACAAACAAGCAAACAAAAAAGAGAGAGCGAGAGAAAGAATGCAGATAATGACAGAACAAAAAGGATGGCTAAATAAAACCAGAATCACTCATACTGTGTTTAAGATCACTTTTAGAGTATGTCTTTTTTTTTTCCTTAATACCTACTTTTTTTTTTTTAGAGAGAGAAAAAAAAGAAAAATGACACAATAACAAAGTATGTTTAAGATCTGCTTGAAGGAACCCAGACTTAATAATGATATATTCTATAGAAAGAACAACTGGGAGATCAGTGCAAAGTGCTGCAGACCCAGCTAATTAAAAATGAGGTTATTAGTTTTTAGTTACACAGCAGTTACAGATATTGCTGCAGAGAGCTATGCAAAAGCACATTTTATATTGTAGTAGGAATTGAATTTTATGTGGCATTTTACTTTATTTCAAAGAGTACTTCTACTTAGAGAGAGGCAGATTTCAACTATGAGTCAAAATGGATTCCCTGGCTTTCCTGTATCTTTTTGCGAGGGATTGGAAGGTAAAAACTTTCCTTGAATTTTGACATTCTGCCAAAACAGCTTTAAAGACACAAACTTTAAAATCATGAAACAGAATCGCCTATATGCCCCAAGAATCTGGGGGATGACTGACAATATGGATTTTGTTTTCCAGGATGATCAATAAAAATTCACTTATTTTCAATTTGAAGATCCAAATATCATTCTCAATCTGATGCTAAGTGTTTTCTGGTAAATTTATGGTGAGATTAAAAAACAACTTAGTTTCTATTTAAGGGAGTAAAATTGGCTTCATTTTTAAAAATATTTAGCATGCTGGATGATTTTAGAAATTGGACTGTTATTTAAATTCTTAAATGGCTGCTGAGACAAGTTCACACTAAATCATATATACTGAAAGAGTGAGTCTCTACTTCTGAAGCTCTTTGCTTGGTATAGTCTTAACACTGGAAACTATGTAAGAATCATGAGTGAAATCCTCTTGCCACTGAAGTCACTGATTGATTAAAAATGTCTTTGATTTGTCACTCTAAGCATTTTGTCTGTTAGTAGAGCTTCAATCACACTGGGATCCTCTATTATTTATAGTGAGAAGTAATGTGAAAAGTAACTTTTTCTTAATGTTTCTTCAAAATATCCTTAGCTGGAACACCATGTTTTGCTAACGGAAAAAACCTCCAGAACAATAAACAAAGGAAAATTTGAAAAATTCAGCTAAATGCATCTGAGGCTACTTTGAAATGCTCTGTTAATCCATCCTTTAAAATCACCATTCAAGAAAATATAATTTATGAATTGTAATTTCCATTTCCCCATTTATCTACTTATCCATTCACACATTGGCTGGCCTGCAGTGACAGAACATTTTCTCTGCTCCTGCCATAAGATCCAAACTAAAAATAATCTCTCCAATATAAAGGTTAATCTATTGAACCTAGCCTTTTGTCTGATGGCAGAGGTAAAGTGTTTTTACTTGTGCATAAAAACAAGAGGAGTCCTGACTCACAGCTCAGTCATAAAAAGCCATTCTGGAAATTCTCAAAAGCACACTATTTTTAAGATCCATTTCTTGTCAATATATATGTATTTTTTCAAAACTGTAAGCTTTATTTAGGGGGACAAGTGTAGGGAATAAGTGTAGTATCACCTTTCTTGCACCTAGTATTGTCAGTCAACAGAAAAAATAGTAAATAAATACAATATTATTGTCTACGCTGAGGCTAATGCTAGGAATGTGTTTCTCATGGTGAAGCATGATAAGATCTTCTACTCTTTTCATTATCCAAACACATGCCCTTTTCATAGCCAAAACACATGCTGTGAAATTCCAAAGGATTGTGCTTATACCTCTCAGCAAAACACATCCAAAAATTTTTCTGGATTCTGAGGCACAATTGTCTATAAGATTAAATTGTTAAAATTATCCCAAGCAGTGTTTTGATCCAGATGGGACAATTTCAAGGAACAGCTCAGGAGGTAAAGTGGGCCAAAGACGAATCCCAGTAGGGGGTTTGGATGTGGCCACCCAATTTAGAGGGTTAAGAAAATTTCTTAGTGATCAGATAGGCCAATCCATGTCAACTTGCTTCTGTGTCAAAAAGCACGTATAATTTACGAGCATAGATGTAACTTTTCTTTCTGTATTGCACAATACGTAACATCACAAAACAAAATATGAACATGATATAAAAAGTAAATTAAAATCTGAATAAAAAACTTCAATTAAGCGAAAATATTTTCTACAGAATTTTAGTTTGGAACAAATTTAAGAGGAAAAACATTGTGTGCCTGGACCCATTCTGGCTCAGGAAATATTTCAAAATTAAGAACCTAACTGTGAATTACAAAACACAGCTCCATTCTAGTTCTAATTAGCAGAAACTCAGCAAGTCAGGAAAAAAAATAGTGTAGCATCTGTCAGTTGCTCCCCACACAACACACATGCATACACATAGGCGCACACATTATTGGATGGAAATAAACAACACTGAGCACTTTGAAAAGGTCACTCAGTCTTTCTGGTGCAGACACTTTGCTCCCTTTGTGACCAGTTTCACAAAGAGCAGTCTTTCCAACTTCAGCAGTTTAAAAAGCTAACCTTTATGCTTTAGATTCCCCCCCTCATCTCTATTGACACAGACTCTTGTGCTGAGGGCTTTACTCTTCAGGAAAAATCTCCCACTCCCTCCCACCCACCATGCTAATCTTGACACAAACATCAGAACCTTCATCTTCAGTTTAACATTTCAAATGTGAGTTTCTAAGCATCTAGTAAGGAGAGAGAAGAAAAATAGGGAAAAAAAAAAAGAAAAAAAAGAAAAATGAAAAACAGAGAAGGAAGAAAAAGGACAGAAATAATAATAATAATAATAATAATTTATTATTATTATTATTATTATTATTATTATTATTATTATTATTATTATTATTATTATTATTATTATTATTATGCCTTGTGTCTATAAGCAGAGCTAAAGAGAACACAAAAACCTTCCTGGACAAGTGGCTGGGCAGGGTGCCTAGCTCTCCTCAAGCAGGTGATCCCATGTGCAAGGTGGCATTAAAAGGGGCATCCAGCTAAGATATCGAGGTTGCACATTCCTGAGAGATGCCATAACCACCTCACTCTCATTAAGTAGAAAAAAAGAAAACACACAAAAAAAAACAAAAAGCAATGATGAGAGAACTAGCATTTTATGCCTTGTGAGACTGCAGAGGTGACCTGGACAACACGAAGTAAGCCTACCTGAAGCAGTGCAAGCTGCCTCAGTCTGCAGGCAGCCTGGGACACAGATAGAGCACTGTGACTATTACCCCAACCTCACCTGGATGATCACTCAAATATAATTGCAGGTCTGGTCATCTTTTCAAATGGGACACTTTGGAGGAAGAGCAGCAATGTGATCAGTCCTCTAGTCCTTTAAAACCAAGTGCTTTATGTTAAGAATGAGAATCCTCTTCTTCTATTGCCCAATTTCAGAAAAGCAGACAAATTCTCTCAATTTTATCCAAATAAGAAGAGGACAGTCCAATACTATGGTGCACATCTACGGGAAGAAAGAAGGAATGTTTGGAGTGAATTTATCTGACTGGTATGTGATGTGATACATATAACAGAATCAAAGTTTGGCTGAAGTTGGAAGGGATCTCTGGAGACCAGTTAGTCCAACCTCCCCCAATCCAGCAGGGTTATCTAGAGAACATTCCTCAGGATTGTATCCAGATTATTTTTGAATACGTCCAAGGAAGGATATCTAGAACATCTCTGGGTAACTTATTCCAGTGTTCAATCACCCTCACAGTAAAGATTTACCTCAGATTATCTCAACCTAAAGCGTCCTAGGAAGTGATTGCTTAGGATTTCTTGCTCCTCTGCATTGTCCAGAAGGAAAACACTGGCTGACTGTAGATTTCTATGCTGCTACACCTTGTAACTTGAGTGAGAAACTTTGGAATCCTGGTCGTCTTGAAGGATGTCTGCTAAGTATCATCTTTGAAATTGTACAAGGATAAGCTATAAACTGATGTTTATTTGCAAAAGTCCTGAAGTTTAAAATCAGGGTAACACTTCCTGAAAAGTGCTGAAAATACAATACTCTGGCCAGCAATTCATCATAAGAGAAGATAGAAAAATGGGGCGGAATCAAGTTAGACCAAATACTTCTTCACAGATTCTCACCATTCACTGTATTAAGGCTGCAGAGTCTGTCAAGACTCATTCTGTAGTTTCCGGCCACTCCATCTTTTTGGAAACTCTGCTTATCCTCATGAAGACTAGTTATTACAGGATTTTGTGCTTACACCATTCAGAATATGCTGTACAACACTATTTTTTGTTCATTATAAATACTTTTTATTCCATAAAAGAAATGTGTGGCAAAAAATTGACATCATTATTGTTGTAATCTTTCTATTTTATTTTAATTAATGTTTTATTTGAAATTGTACACTTCTTTTTATCAAGTTCATTTTTAAGACCTTGCTTTTTCCTTATCTGCTTAATGAAGTTCACCATATAATAAGAAAACGTGGTAATTAAAAATGTTTTAAAAAGAAATTATTTTGTTATAAATATCTATTAAAAAGGACATGAATATCGACACACAAAAAAATACCAATATAAACCCTGAAAAACTGATACAACTTCAAAACATAGTTCACTCTTTTTACAGAGTTGACTTCTTTGGTTTTCATTTTTAGCAGCTTCTTTGTCTTCTTGTTTTAGTATCAGAATGAAATGAGGGATGATGAATAGCAAAATAAATGAAGAAAGGCTCTTCATGTATGAGACTTCATAAACCTTACCTATTTTGTTGTCTATTTTGTCTTTACTGTATTGGTTCAATACAAACATGAAACTTAAGCCTCTGAAGGTCATGAAATAGCATAACCAGTAAGATATACAGCTTCCTTCTTGAAGATAATGGAAAACTGACCCTTCAGAGATCTCCTCCTAACATAGCTGCAATGAAAAACACCTATCAACCATAGACAAAAGCATCAGTTCTTCCTTTATGGAGTGGCACACTGGCAGAGCCATAGGAGATGTTCCTGTTTCCAAAGTAAAAACAACACAGACCAACAAGATTGGAAACACACACTCCTGGCTGATACACTTCACCCTTGCTGTATTATTTTTACTGAAAACTCAAAACACAATGGCTTTAAGCTACAGGAGCTGAAAAGTGAAGAAAGGTGAGGCTGGTAGGTAGCATAGGGACCGAAAAAAACAAAATTATTCCCTAATCCTCTTATTTTTGCTGAAATCTGGGGAACTGTCTCAGTTACATTGTGTCGTTCTTGATAGTACTGTCTTTCAGCAGAATGTTGCATTGAAAAAGGTCTTCGCCCAAGATTAGAGCTCTGACAGAAGCAAGGAAATGAGAGCCTCACTTGATACCATGTTTGAAAGTTACTGGAACGATTCCATCCTTCAAAACCCACCTGTTCACTGTAGGTCTCTAGTTTAAGCATTCTTTCCTCCCAGATCTGCTTAACGGATGTAATCTGACAATATCATATCCTAAATGGGTCTCAAGCCTATTTACCTTATGAGATCCAGTAGGATTGCAGCTGGAAGTGCCCCAGGAGATCTGATGGGATCCCATCTTGAGAAGGTTTGTCTATAGATACAGTATACAAATCTTGATCTGTAGATCTGCATGAAACAGATCACATCCTAAAATGAATCTTTACCTTCAGCTTTCAGAGAATATTTGAATATATCATTCTTCTTTTTCCTCTCACCATATCCACATGCACTCCTTCAGGCAAAGAAATAAAATTGCCAATGGACTACAGGGTTCCCATGAGGTTTGTAATCCAGGGCAGTGAATCTAAGGATCTGGAGAAACAGAAGGCATACCGACAGTTTAGCTTGCCTTTTACTCTCTAAAACCTTTATAAGCCACTTTTGTGGTATGAGATCAAACTCCCCTTTGCAAAAAAAAAGAAAAAAAAAAAAAAAGATAAATTGCATCTCAGTCAGTCCTGGTAATTTGATCAAAAGTGACTACTAGTACTCTTGTTTCTAACAGCCATTTTAACAACAACTTTTTGTATTAATAGTAGTATAAAAAGTGAGGTAAAATTATTTAGACATACATATTAGTTCATTTTATTGCAAGACTGCCTGGAAAACTCCATCAAAGACTAGGACTCCATTCTGCAAAGGAACAATGGACAAACAGAACAAAAACTATTTCCCTGATTCAGTGATCAGGTTTTGCTCTCCAGTTAGGCTCCAAGGAGTTCAGAAGTCTCCTTTCTACTCAAAGAACCAAATGAATTTTCTTGATTTCCTAAAACTTTAGGCTATTCTGATTCATTAATTTAAAATAGGAAGTCTTAAAGTCTTCTTGAAGAATCTACATTAAAAAAAAAAAATCTTTTAAGACTCTTGTCTTACATGGAAAACATGGCATATAGAAATGCTGACTGGTTGGCTGCTAGCAACTAAGGAAATTTCTTCAGATTATCTTGTTTTCTAACATAAACTAAAATACCTTCTCAGCACTTGAAACTCAGATAAAGTTCATGGAAATCAGGTCAAAAAGACTATCCTTGTCCCTTTATCTAAAGCAGTGTTCTTCAACCTTTTCAGGTTACTGACCCACCTTATTCAAAGTAAAAATTTTCTCTGACCCTCTTACATTAACTATGAAAATAGGTGTACATAATGTATTTATGATAACAATGATATGCCTGTATAATTTAGTGGTGTGCATGTTTCAAGAGGTTGATCGAGAACACTTGACCTTGAAGAGGAAGGGTGTGTATAGAAGATTTTCTTTGCCTTTGGCAATATAAAAATTTTCACTTCCTCATAATCACTTGTATTCCATGACCATTATGTCACAACCCAGCAGTGAGGAAGCAACCTATGGGGAGGTTACTGAGGAAAACATTCCTCAGTAGTACAACAGAGTTATTTGGGAAATGGTTTTCCTGTTCTGACAGATCTGAGAAACTCAAAAAAAAGTATTTTCAGTTGCAAAAAAAGTTTTTTTTTTTTTTCATCTTCCTTTGTTTTTTAGCCATGCATTACTTTATGTTTGGATCACAATCACTTTCTGAACAACACCCTTAAACCTTATAGCAAGGAAAGGTGAAAAAGGATTTAGTGAATGCAGTTTGAGCACAGGGTGATTAGATCAGCTTAGAGGAGACAAGAGGAGGATGGGTATTTAGATACAAGCCTTATGATTGCCCTAAACCTCATATCTCCCTAACCCTATCAGTGTGTTGTAAAGCCTCTGAACTGACCACAAGAGACTGTTAAATTCTTCCCTGAAAGTTCTGATGAATACGTATACACTAGGCCTGTCACATTTCTGCCCTGTACACTTTATATTTCATTTGTGCTTGAATGTAGGTACAAAGAAAGTTTACCAAAAATCAGTCTCAATTCTTGTTTCTGATGTCCAGCTTTTCTGAACCACTATTCTGTCTTTACTGAGAAAGACAAGCTGTCCACAGATTTTAAGACCATTTCACAGATGAGAAGGGCAAGGTGGATGATTTAGTATGTGCTGTACCTTTAGTTTGCCAAGGTGGTCCAAGTGGATTAGGTTCCTCAGCTTCTTCAACTTGCATACATACCGCCCAGGAAGTACCACAGTCAGTTAGCTTTTTAAAAAAATAAATAAATAAAGAAGTATCTTAGCAGAATGGTAATTTTGAAGGCTAAAGATATTCAGGGGTTGATTTATGTCTTCTAACTTAGGCATTTATAATATAGGTGTTGATGTCTCAGTTAAGCTCCCTAGGCTCTTTTGAGGTGTGATACATGTCAGCTAAAGTACACAGCTAAAGTAGATCAGATGAATTGCTCCCTAAAAGTACTCAGCACCCCTGTTAACTACAAAGAGTGACTACAGAGCCTGGGGTGACGAGCTCAGATGTAGAGGTCTGCGGTTTAGATGTCTGAAGTTAGATGAGATGAATCCCATACTGAGTTAGCCTACGAGAAAATATAGTTCAACTTCCAGCTCTGCTACCGACTTCCTGCTTTCAGATGCCAGTAAAAATGTCACCTGCAGAAAATAACAGTTGAATTTCATCCCTCCTAATGTGTTGCATAGCAATGAAGACTGCTGGAATGGCCAGGACCAGGGTGGTCTGAGCATTGCTTGCACTGGAGCTGCACGAGTTCTTGAAGTGTATTGTTTGAAAAATGATGGTGCATAAGTTAGCAAGGCTCCAGGGCAGTAGCTTACCCTGTGTTAGCATAGCTGACGTGCTGACAGTTTATATGGAATTTATGTGCCCATTTACTTTGCTTTTTATGGGAAAACATGTTGTTACCTTACAGCTGCCACCTCACATGCAACTTATCCTGCCTCAGAGCTACAGAGCACCTTCCTCAAGGAAACATACATACATCAAGAGGTTATGTATTTTTTAACAACATTGTAAGGGAGAAAATAATAAAATGTGCACTATACCACACACTTGTGGCTCTTAATTTTTCTATATTATTTATTTAGCAGGTTTAACTTATTCCATAACCATTTGCAATTGTTCCTTTCCTTCTCACTCACATCACGAAAGGAGATAAAGAAAATGAGAATAAGAAAAAAATTTAAAACTTTCAGGGAGGGGAAAGGAACAGGATGAGAATGTGTTGTTCAGTGGGGGAAAGGAACATGATGTGTTGAGGTTCTATGATAATATGGAAATAACAGGAGTCAATGCACAAAGTCAAGGTTGTAAAGGAAGCACAACTTTGGCGATGAGAGTATATCAAATGACAACTGAGATAGTAGAAGACTAGGCTTAGTGACATATGAGTTACAATCCAGTCTTTGTATTCAAAAAAAAAATCCCAAAAAGATAAAGAAATAATCCTTCCACCATTGTGAAATTATCTGACTGAAATCCTTCTTTAATCATCCCCTGTCCCTGCCTGGAAATCCTATTTTCTTATTTCAGTAGGTGACTAGAAGATAGATTCCTGGATGTTTTGTCTGTAAATTCTCAAAAAAAAAAAAAAAAAAAAAAAAAAAAAGTCCACTTTTTTCCTTTGTCCTACAATGGTGCAGAGCAGCCTAAAGTCCCATTTCAGTAACGATATGTGTAGTTCCTTGTCACCAAACTCAGCATGAGGAATAACAACAAAAAAAAAACACTGTGAGTGTAGGCCCATTCCGTTTAATTGATCCTGGTGAAGTTGAAACACTTGCTGTAATATAGTATGAACCGCTGTGAAACCTTTACCTTTCGGTAGGGGCTGAACCAACACTTCGTTTTCCTGAGTCTTGGAAATGAAAATGCATCTTCCTATCTCTCCCACATTTTCACAGGATGAGAAGTCAAGAGAAAGTTTTATATTTTAATATAGATTAACTGTAAAATCATCTTTCAATTCAAGTAAAGTGCAGAAGCCAGAATCTCTATTGATACAGAAGCTTTTTATTTGTAAATTGTTTGATAGAGCAGGCTAGTAGTTTCCCTTTCTTTTTCTTTCTTTTTCTCTACCTTAACAAGAGCTCAAAGCTATGTTAGTACTTACAACTAACTAAGTTCAGGTTGAGAAAATAGAAGGCATAAAGCTAAGTTGTACATTTGGGTTTGAAAGTGGCACTGGTTACCAGTTACATGAGCAGCACACAGCTGCTCTATCTGTAACAGCATGAGGGTTTTCTGGAGAAAACAGCCACCTTTGGGTCACCACTACTGACAACAAGGTTGAGTTTTAAGGGCTCACATCCACACCAGTTGGATTTGCAAAGACAGAAAATCACCAGCCCTTAGTGTAATCTGAAAGTAGAGAGCACAGAAAATTCATATACCCCTGGACACAATCCAGGTTAAGACTGGCAACAATCTACAAGTTTCACAAAATGGGGAGAAAAAAAAAAAAAGAAAAATAAAAAGAAAATGCTGTGAGGATGACATTGCAACTATTTCAAGGTATCTCCAGCTGTACCCATGTCTCTGCCTAGGTGCTCATCTTCCTTTAGCGCTCAGGAATGTATCGCTCTGAAAAACACCTACTTTATCAAGAAAAATTTCGAAAGAATTTCCCAGAATTTAGAAAGGCACCTAAATTTCAGGTTGGGAGCTGGAAGGCCTCTTTCCTGCCCCCCTCTGTGGTAAAGATTGCATTTTCCCACCTTCTAGTGCACCTTTTTTTTTTTTCTCTCTCTCTTTTTTTTTTTTTTTTTCTTTTTTTTTCTGTTAGGATTTTCTAGTATGTAATCTGGTCTCTGTCTCTCCAGAGAACAAAACTTCTGCTGACAGTATACATGCTTCTCTGCTGTCACTACTGTGGATGTTTTCTCAGCTGAGCATTTTAGGATTTAGGACTTCGCCCTACGTTAAGTTCTGGAGGGCAACCAAAGAGACAGATGACAGACTGAGAGCAGCCATGCGAGGTATAAATATAACCTATGTTAATATATAGCCTATTTCACACAAATCCCTTTATTTGTCTTCTGCTGCTTGCCGCAACTGACTTGATTTTGCAGGTGAAACAACAGTGGTGTTTTTTTTTTTCCTTTCTTTTTTCTTTTTTAGCTGTTGTTTGTGTGTGTTTTTTTTTTCTTTTTTCTTTTTTTTTTTTTCTAATGTTTAAGTGCAGATGTTCCCTCACTCTAACCATACTCTCAGGACAACCAAGTGGTAGGTCATAAATGACTAACATGAGTGTCATTTTTTCATAACCTTTTGAAAGTTTCTCATTGGGGCAATAGAAGAGAACTGCAAGGATGTTTAAGTCCAGAATTTATTTATTCCTGATTCAGGGTGGGGAAAGACTACATAAACGCTAATTCCCAGGACTAAAACCAGCTTCACTTAGTTCATGGATGGGAGTGCTGAGAATCAACTTTTTCAGGGTATTCTGGTTATCAGAGTCCCCTAAATAAATCTAAACAGGGAGGTATACTGTTATTGACAAAGATAGAGCAGGTGAGGTTCTTCAGACCAAAACCTCCTGTAAAACCCTGAAGCATAAAAGTGAAGCAGAGAGGCAAGACAAAATGGAGAAAAGACAGGTGGAATAGACGTTATTACAGGTAGTAACAGGAACCATAAGGAAAAGGTAAAGAAAGAAGACAAGATTGTGTTTTAAAGCTATCTTTAGATTCTTGACCTCCACCCCTTGCCTGCTGAGTGTGGCCAGTTCCCTTCAGCTTCAGGAAAAGGTGATTTTTCACCACCACCCGCTTTTCTCCCAATTCGTAAGGCTTTTTCCTGTCAGCTTAATGGTACAAGGACTTTTCTTCATCTCAGGATGAAGCTTCAAGTAATGAAGTACCACTGATGTTTGTCCTGCAGGTCAGAAATTCATTATGAACCTTTCCAACACCGGATGAATTTTGCCATTCAGCCTCTAGTCAGCTATTAATTACACACCCCTTCCCTCTCACAACAGCTCTTGCTGTAGGAGTGTCCTGACATCCATTTCACAGAGGAAGCTTAAGCACAGAGAGATTAAATGTCTTATCTAAAGCCAAAAGTTGAGTGTGCGTGTGACACATCTCTGCCTGGCCCACAGGTCCTGAGATTTGTCATCCTTCGCCTTACACGGGTGTCCATTAGCACTCCACTAACCAATAGACCAAGATAGATAAATCAAAAAGGCAGTACAATTCTGTCACATCCCTCTCTATGCCTTGGCAGAGGCCCAGCACAGCATCTGCATTGAGAGCAAGCAAAAGCACTGACAGCAGCACCTTGCTGAACTCAAACCAAGCACCTTAGGTACTCATGGAGGCTCCCCAGGAGGTCCCACCACTTAAACATGCAAGAAATCCCCTAATTACCTAAGTAAGTCAGGTAATTACTGATGATAATGTCAACAAAGGCAACAGGACCTATCTTTGCAGGGCATTGGTAGTGCTCCCTAGTTCTGTATGGCTGAGTCAGGATGTAAGAGAAAGGAGACAATATAGGACTGGTGAGGAACATCAGTCTGTGTAACTCAAGTTTGTTTTGTTTTCCCTGAGAAAACAAATTGAACAAGAGCAAAGACCTACATGTTGCCAGAAGTCTGCTTAAATGAGAACAGATTCGTTTTACATCACCGGAAATTGAATTTTAATAATTCACAACACCTGAGGGAGACACCAAGGGAATAGAAGAGCAGCTCCAGGTGTGGGGCAGTCTAGATGAGGAGGTAGAATCTTAGGCTAATATCCCTAAGGAGCTTCAAACTTAGCTGAAAACAGAGTCTCAAAATGAGCCATGGTGATGGAGCAGGTTTGCCTGAAATTCAGGACTTCCAGTGCTGTCTTATCATGGAGTGGCAGGAATCCATTTACTTCCTGTTTAAGCTGGAAGGAGGAATTTCCTATTTAAAGGGATCAAAGTCTAAATGGAACTGTATGCATGGTGCAAAATACATGCATGCTTTCATTAACTTTTCTAGCATAAACAAGATTCTCCAATGAAGAAAGCAATAATAAAATAGCTTGGTTTAAATTTTTTTGTTATTGTTACTCTTGTTTTATTTAGCCTATGGGATGCAACATATCACACAAGAGTCTTTTTAATCAACATGTACCCAAAATTGCCAATGTTAAAACAAAACCATTTGTGAGAAAAGCATGAAGAAGATTGAGTCATCCGTAAAATTTCCCTAATGACTCATTTTTAACTCCTTCAAACTCCTGATTGGAATCTCTTGCAACTTTCCAGACAGTTAAATTTGCACCCTAAGATTAAATGATCTGACTTTCTTAAGTATGGCCTTAATTTTGAAAAAAAAAAAAAAAAGAATATTAATTTAAAAAATTTAAAATATCTTTGTTTTCTCTTTTCAGTGACATATATTCCCATATGGTGAAAATCTGATTCATTTAAGTAGACTTGGCTATTTACCTGGAAAAGAAAGCAAAATCAAATTTATATATAAAGCTCCTTATACTTAAAAAAACTTTTTTTTTTTTTCCCCCCCCAGAAAATGCATTGAATCTTTACTTGAAGGCTATAACAACATTCTCGGTTCATAGATGCAATCTTGTCATTTTCTCATCTGTGTCTGTCAGACTGTTACTTGTTAAACTCATTCTCTAGCCCATTTGAGAAGGAGGTGCCTTTTGTTCCCTGTTGTACACTTCCTGGACTGAAGCTGTGACTTGTGAATAGAGCCCATAGATGCAGAAAGCAATCAACACTCCTAATGTTATAATGGGTCAACACTCCTAATGTTATAATGGGAAGGGTGATAACACCTTTCTAAAAGGAGCAATTTATAGTTGAGGTTAACCAAAAAATGAAAGACTGAATCCTGGCCAACCTGGTTTATAAATAGACCATGGTGACCTGTTTGCTCAAGATAATTAGTCACTGCATGATATGTGTTACAGGAGTTAGCATTTCCTGTGGAACAGGGAAAAAATGGAAAAAATCTTAATACCAGCAGGAGTTGTGCTATGTTTTCAGAGATCTCCAGTGTTTAAAGAAACTTAAAGCATAATCCACGCTGAGTCCCTGAACATTAATGGACATTTTATGATTTGCTGGAGTCATAATATAATACATTCTTTGTTCAATAACTTAGGAGAAAGCAATCAAAGTATGGACACTACCAGATCCTGGAGTCAGGGTTCCCTAGGGGGCCTTTGGCTTTTTCTGTAATGGGTTGTGTTGTTTTCAGTGCTGCAGTGGCATCGTTTAACTTAACATGACACTTCCTTCACTCATCTGCTGCGAGAATGCTTGCCAGTCAGGAGGAGAAACATTAAACAGAATAAAACTAGAAGAGTTAAGATGAAAAGCATTTCCCAAAGGCACAAGGAGAGGTTTCCGAGAATACAGCAAACTAAGATTTAGGAGGATAGTCAGCCTGTAGCCAGATTAACATGAGGAAAACAAAACGTGAGGAAAACATAATAAAAGACAGAACAAGTTCAAATCTAACTTGCATAAAGCTCTATTTGTACTTCTCAGGCAAGAGAAAACAAGCAAGAGCCCTAAGAGTTGCTTTGCTTCTTTTGGACCTTTCAACCAGTGGAAAAAAAAAAAAAAAAACAGATTAAGAATTTAAACTCCTCTTCAGCCTCAATTTCTGGTTGAAGAGACTGAAGAAAAGGGAAAGACATCAGAGAAAGATGAAAGGAGGGCAGGGCAGAACATATACACAGTATGAATAGGAAACTTATTCTCCCGAAACCAGTTAATTCATCTTCACTGTCTGCAGTCCATAAGGAATGCATTAGAGAAAGGGATTGGAACAATTTGTCAATACCAGAAGTTAAAGAACTCTCAATTGGCAGATACTCAAGCAGTGAGATGATTTGGTCTGTGCAATTAATTTTCAAATGATGGTTATGAAGGCTGTGGGACTTAGCATCAGTAATTTGCATTTCAATAAACACCAGTTCAGAAATTCTTAAGTGTTGCTGGAGAGCAATTGATGGCTTAACAAACTTTATTAATTTTCACTCAAATGTTCAGTGTGGTTCCACTCTGAAATAGGATACGGATCAGTGCTTACTTGGAAATGGTCAAAACTAAAAATATTGACTTCATATAACTACAAAAGCTCGCATGCATGTTCAAAGACTGTTTGATAGTCTAGTTCTGATTCTGTTGTCCCTGGTTCTTTCGAAGAGGGCTGTAATAATTATTGTCTCACTACTCTCTGTATACAGATATTTCTTAGACATTTCCATTCATTTTCCTTTTGGTTATCTTCTGATATGTGTCCATTATAGATTACTGATGTGTGAGCTTGTTAGCTGTGCACCAAGCACACATGCACAGTCCCATCAGCGTTAGGCACCTGCTTCAGTCATTAAGCCATATATTCATAAATGCCACATTTGGCCACTTTCCAGCCTGCATGTTTTCCTTGTAAGATATCCTTCATGGCTAAATCAAACTACAAATGTACAGATTAGCCCATAGGTATCACCTATAAATATGGCTGTCTTTTTGATAGGTTGTGGGCATCTTGTTCACTACTTGTTGATGTGGCCCCTTGTTCCTTAAGATCCATATAACCTCAGCTGCACAGCTGATTTAGGCAGGCTTCTTATTTCTCTGCAAATCCTGTGGATTGCTTCTTTCAGCTCCATTTTGTGTTATTACCCTATGTATCTACATGGCCAGTCTTGACCTTTGAACATACAGACTATTCCCATAGTTAAATCTCAAGAACCCCAGTTCCATTTCTGTAGGATCTGTTATTTTCCGTGGCTGCTATGATATTGTGTTTTTCAGCTCACGTTTATATGCCAGAAGCAATTAAGCAAGCATTCGTTTCATACATGGTACCCATAAAATCTCTAGCATCACTGAACTGCATTATTATTTCCCCCAGGAAACAATTCTTGAAAAATATACAAATGAAAACCACAATCTATATATTTACATTATTTATAAGTTCTCAAGGATTATTTCCCTGTACTAAAAAGAATGGAAATATTGTTACATGGGAAATCTGGGAAACTTTTTTTTTGTCTTTCATCCAATTTCTGCAAAAAAAGAAACACCACTCTCTAATGCACAACTATAGGCTGTGCATTGGTGAAGTGGGGAAACATGATGATTCTTTCATTTTTTACATTTTTTTTCACCTATGGAGTAAGATTTATTTTTAATTACATTTGGTAAATAAAAAGCTGCATTTTCAAAAAATTCAAGTCTTAACATGAAAAACTTTTTAACAGAGCTGACCCTCACTATATGAATTCTTTCTTTTAATTATTATTATATTAAAATACTTTGGTGAAAAGAGAAGAAATGAGAGGAAATGAATATCAAAATACATAATCACATATACAAATATATGTAGCTCATACATAAGCAAGTATATCTATGTATAGAGGTATATGTACATACTATGCTGAAAGTCTCTTTTAACTCATACATATACAAAGTATATAGACATGCATATACTAAGACGTCAACTGTTTTTTTATTTGGAATGAAGATTTTGTCTCAATATAATCAAAGTGAAACTTAAAGTAATGATGTTCCTTTTTATTCAGAAAAAAAATATTTATAAACATTTCATCTTTGTTCTATACTGCAGAGACTCATGAGAACCAAAATATGAGTCTGCTGTTACAAGATGCCTTAAAGGCACAGTATAAACAAACATCCTAATGGGTAAACTAAAAATTAGAGATCCATTTTTTTCCCCTTTAATGAATGCAATTTCTCTGGTAGATATTCAGCTTCGTACTCATAATGAGCTCAGTGAGAACCAGACCAGAACACCAGACAGACAGGTGACTATTTTGCCTTGTGACATGCATGGTGCAGAGGACCATCGTTGAGAGAGAAGCTTCCCAAATGGTGAATGGACAGGTACTGCCATCTCCTTTTGGAGGCTGTGCAGAAGCAATGTCTTTTGGACAAAACTCACAGCATCATAAACAGTCACAATCCACTGCCACTGCAGGAAGATGAGAAAATACACAGGAATTACACGGCAGAATTATTATTCTGACACAAGTAAAGGGAGAGAGGCAGCAATGAGAAGGAAGAAAGTAGGACTGGGCAACATGGATGACCACGAGGAATGACTTCGGCATAGACATATAAAGTGGAACCTGAGAGCAGGCATGCAACACGAGTGAATCCAAAATAACTCCTGTCCTTAATATCGCTTGATATTTCACATATGTTTTGTTCAGTTATGCTATATATAAACTTTCCTGAGTACTATGATCCACGATTATTAAATGCTTGCTTTGAATCAGGAAGCTCTCTTTAAAAAAGCAAGTGGGAATTCTCAGCAGGTGCCTATCCATGGCCCCACACTGTGCTAAGCCTCAACACTGGAACCTGGTCTGGAAAGGCAAAGTCTTGTCCTAGAATTCCACAATGCATTAACATAGGGGTGGCAGGAAGAGAAGAGTAGGCATACATACTGTCGTAGTGCTGCCTGGGCCTGCCACGATCCTTGCTTCCAGGAGGAGATCATAAATGCTTGCAGATAATTTGCTATAAATAAAAGATACTCTAGCTCTTTTCAAACCATGCAACTCAGATAATGCTTCAATTATCCCATCCCAACATTTTTAACAAGATAGAGAAGAAATCTTACTTAAATGGAGTGTTAAATTTTCAGACTCTGCCATCCACTTGAGAACTGTCTAGCTTAAAAAGCCCTTTTTTTTTTTTTTTTTTTTTTTTTTTTTTTTTTCTGGGGGTGCTGCCATCCTGAACGAATGAGGCAGAAGGAAATAACTGGCTTGATCATGTCAGGCAGTGAGTAATGCTGATGTCAGACACTGGCCCCGAAAGATGCTGAAATTGTAAGTCTCGGTGGTTTTCTGGTTTGAAATGCTGAGTAGAGGGATAGTGGATTATGTAGCTGAAGAACTGCTGAAAACGAGTTGTCTTCGTTGTGTCAAAATCTCCTCTATGATGAGCCTGGAAACCTCATCATGAGTCTCAAGAAAGCCATTTCTTATGCTAATTATTTCCCTCAACTGTGCATCCAATTTAATGTGTCATTTGAGATTCAGATACTCTGCACATGCACAAGATTTGAATAACTGATTGAATATACACAGAGGGTCATAGAGACTTGCTCCTTAAAAAAAAAAATATATATATATATATATATACATATTATATATATATATATATTTCTGGCTGTTTTACCAACTCATTATGAGATAAAATGTTTCACATATCAGCTAGAAAAGTTCAAAATACCTGGCGATCTGGGTCAAAACTGCACTAGACAGTCTTTAACAGCCTGTATGAATTTTCTCTTCACTCTCAAGGCATGCCTTGTTTCAGAAAGGATTGAAGCATTCAGTCCATGGCTAATCAAATTAACAATGTTAAAAACAATGAAAGTGAAAGTTTGTGCTAACTTTTGATGATTATGCTGACCAACCTTATTAAAACCTTATTAAAATGTCCTAAAAGTTCAGTCTAAATGAGTCTACACCAAAAAAAAAAAAAAAAAAAAAAAAGAGAGAGAGAAAATGTGAACTTACTTATCAGGTGGAAAATACATTTTGTTAGCCAGATTCTCTCTCTCTCTCTCTTTTTTTTTTTTTTTTTTTTTTTTTTTTTTTTCCCAGTACAGTTACTGGCCTGAATATTGATCTTGTCCACGTATTCATTTCCCCTTACTTGTAAAAAATACGATAATTATCTGTTCTCTTGAAGTTAGAAGTCTAAATTATAGTTAAGAATTATAAAGATGTCTTTGCTATTTCGACGTACTATAAAGATCACCAAGCTAACATGTACTAAAAGTTAGACTCTAAGTACCACCAGGAACCAGGTTTGCACAGGAATTTCCCACTTCTCTGTAAAGTTCATAAAGATAACAGACCTTCCAAGTCTGCACAGCTCATAAAAGCTGTAAACTTTTCTAAATTTTCAGCACATTCAGTTCACTTGTCATCTTTTGTGTTTGTTGTCATCCTTACTAGGAAAACCATGGGGAGATGGAGGTGTAATCTCCCCAGTGCAGCTCTAAATCAGACTCTCAATGCAAGATAACAAGTTAATGCAAAATAATTTTAATAGCAACTGTTTATTGAGACCTAATTTGGAACTACTGTGGCTATATGGACTTAAAATTCTAACAACAGAAGTTGGTTTAATTCCTAATTTATACCCATTCAGAGATATCAGATAGGGACCTGCAGTAACAGTGAACCCACCAGTGCTCAGAAAAGTAGAGGAAGGTTGCACCAGAGAACTGTCTCACTCCTAGAGCAATTTTGTTAAGTTTTATGCAATCAGCAGTAGAACAATAATAAAAAACAGGAAAGCAGAGACAAGAAGTTGTCAGCGGCGAGTGATATGGAGGCATCACTTACCCCTTCCCTGTGGGAATCCCTGGAGCCCAAGGAAGCATTTCGGTTATGACAGGCCAGAGTGTCAGTGGCGGCAACTGACTTTCAAAGTAATTATTGCTATTAAACTGAAGTGGGCCTTAAACATTTCATTCAGATCGATTTATTCAAAGGTGTTTAAGACTTAGCCAAGTTTACTACTGGTGTGGCCATGGGACACTTTATGGTTTATCATAATGTTTCATCAGTTGCAGTGGGACAAGAACAGAGGTGAAATGCAAAGGAGGAGGCAGAAAAAAACTGTTGGATGATCCTTTTCATTGTTGTTATTGTCGATATTTCCATCTGCGAAGCCACTTCTGTGGCTGACAAGAGATGGACCAGGCTGGAGAGAATGCCGGGTGTAAGGCCAAATAAACTGTTGAAACAGTTGAACAGCTATTCTCCAGTGTGAGGGTGAAAGTTGGAAGTTTATGAAAGATTTTAAATCTTTCTTACTGATTTTGAATCTTCTCTTTCTTTCTTTCTTTTTTTTTTTTTTTTTCAGCCCTGACTCCAAAGAAAGCAAAAAGCCTGTCAAAGAAGGAATTAATTAAGCAAATCAATCAGTCAGTTTTATTAAGGAATTACAAAGCCCATGTGCAGCATTAATTATTCAGATAATGGGACATCTCTAAGCCTTTCTTTTCAATTATTGATAAGCCGCTATCTATCATCCTGACTGTTTTAGTACTGATTTAGTTGTGAATGAAGCCAGGTCATTCAGCCATAGCATATGCCAGTTCTGAGAGTTGCTAGATGAGTAGGGGCGGGAGAGAGAGGAAGATGAGCAGTATCGTTTATTTCCATCCACAGTGATTGCAAACATTAAGTATTTCAGGGCACGTGCCTTCTTCTAGCTGCAGATGAAAGGGAAGCTGTTCTTCCTCGCTGATATCATCGGGGTGATCACCTCTGTTCAATGAGGCAATGCAGGCCCATTTTTTTCCCCCATGCAATATCCATGCAACTTTTCTGTTGACTTTATGTGAGGTTCCCCACTAGTTCATAAGGCCTGGAAAAATGAGATGCTGTTCCATCGTCACAAGAAAGTTATCATTTTGCATCTACTGATCAAGGTAACTGTTCTCATTTTTCTCTTTCCCAGGAATTTTATGACAACTGCTTTAATAGAGAGCCCTTCTGCAGCCCCAGACTTATTTTTCACGTCCAACTCATTAGATATAATATACAGGGAAGCGTCCTCTTACCTGCTTTCCTAAGTGCGGAGCAGCAGGCATTGACCTCATAATGTTGAAACTCAAGGAATCTCACATCTTTTTCATCTCTTAGAAGAGACATCTCTTCATCTCTTAGAAGAGACAAGTAACTGATGGAAATAAAAAGAGGGGGCTCTCAGAGTAAAGAAAACATTGATTCTCAATAAAATCATCTAATAATTAAGAAAATACCCTTTCCACTGGAAAGCGGCAACAAAAGAATTAAAGAAATTGTTAGAAAATATGCAGTGATACTGTACAACCATTTAAAGACAATAAGCTTCATTTGTAACTGCCTTTCAAATCAAGAAGCATTTCAAAACACTTCCTATCTTTATTGCGTGTCTAAACACTGTGAAATCTAGACTAGCCAGAGTAAAAGCAAACAAAATAAAACAAAAAACCACAAGGTCTGGAAAGCACGAGGCTTGGCTTTTGGAAGGTTGTATTGCCCTTGCCTAGGACAGATTTTCAGGTAAGTGGGATCCTATATACTTTTTGCATGCACGCTGCATGGTGGTGTTTGCAAGGGCTGCTGGGAATCATGCAGCATCTGGGATCCTCTGTCCCATCCTCGCTACCTCCAAAGTAGACACCAGACAGGTATAACACTATCTTCTGCTATCTCTCTGGCAGCATTGAGACAAGAGCCATACTTCAGGGTGTAAGATTATCTCCACCTGAGGTCAGGAAGACATTTGTTGGACTAAATAAGTGGCTGTGTTAAATTGACTGTGCACCTCTATGTAAACATGGGGGTTTGGTCAGTTTACCTCTTGCAGAGCAAAGATTGGTCATTAGATGCTAATGTTTTCTTCCAGTCCTGCTACCTTTGCAATTGCTAGAACAACATGGAAATCTGGCATATTTTTAGTCCTTTCCGTTTACTTTTATCAGCCTGGGGTAGACATGCAATGAGTATTTGCTGCTGCCTTGGTATGGGGGTTATTTTGCTTCCATGCTCAACTAGAAGTCATCAATGAGAAAATTAATGACAAAGTTTAGATTGAAAACTCTTTCTTACTTCAAAAAGTTCAGCATTGGCACAAAACTTGACCTTGAATATAAAGATGCCATCCAAATCTGCTTCTCATTTTCAAGTAGAAACCTAAAGGTGTAGTTCATAGCCTAAAGAAATGTTGCTTAGACAGTTATAGATTCAATTTTACTAATAAGAAGCAATTAGGGTTTGGAAAAGAACTGGATGAAATCTGTGAACTAAAAGCCAGGGGGGCTAGGGAACTAAGCTTCACAGTTTCTGGCCATTTTTATTTGTTACTATATGCAAGAAATGTGCCACTTCTTGTAACCGTGTGGCATTCAGTCTTCCAATGGTGTCTATTACTCGTCCACTGACAGCTGCTTTCTGGCTGTAGCCTAAGGCTCAGCACATACTGCTATCACTTTGCCTCAACAACGCTGTCCTGCTTTGACTTCTTCTGCCAAATTGTGTGTCATATATGCTAAAATATCTCTGCAGCTAAGGAAGACAAAAAAAAAGGAACTGTTCAATATGGTAATGTAGAAATAACAATAATTTTAACATATACAGATGGACATGTATTTATATATAACTTCCGCATAATATTACATATGTATATATGTAACCTCCACATAATATCATAACTACCTCACTCCAGTAAGCAGCTCACTCAGGAGTAACCCTAGTGTAACAAAAGCCCTCTGAGCTAACACAGACACTCCTGTTCATCCCATCTCCATCATTTAACAAGGACATTTATTACCACCGGGTGGCAACTTTGAACATGCGTAACCTTCTGTTTATTTTATAGGAACACAGTGGGGTATGATGCCCTCAAACTCTTTGGGGTTAGGTATCTGACATAGCATGTGGGTCCAGGAGTGTATCCTCCGCCTGGCTCAGAAGACACCCACACCTGCACTAGGATTCCTTTCTTTTCTTCTGCTTCTGCTGACATGAAAATAAACAATATCCCAGTCCTGGGATTTGAGGATTGGAGGACAGGACATAACTTGTGCTCGAGAGGAAAAAATGAATCTAGACAGGATCCAGATATTTTTTGGAAAAGCAGGTTGTGCACTCAGTCTAGGCTATGTGCTCTGACTGCCCTGCCTTCAGACAGGATGCATTGGGAAATGGGGTAAATCCAGTGGGGTGTGGAAAGAACACCACAAATCTGCTAAAATATGATGGTGTTGAGTGATCCCCTTTCCCAGCAATTATGGTGCAGTACGAGCAACAGCGTAATGCAAATACGCAACCAAAACAGAAGAGAAGCAGACAGATTCTCTGGTGATATTGCCTATATGACATTTCAGAAAATATTTCATGAAGTGGTCAGATCAGAAGGGCTAATGTCTCCAATTCTTGCAGTAAGAGTGTTAACTGTATTAACTGCCTGAAATCAAGTGCTCAAGGCTTTCTCTAATATGAAAGATTTATATTTCCATGTTACACTGGCTGCCTAGCACTGTGCTGGGGTTTGGCTCAGCAGTAAGTAAGATAAGAAAATCCTCATCATTTTTCTTCATTGTTCATGGTTTTACTGAAGGCCCATCTAAGTTAGCAAAATTCCTACAGAGAGCAAGGACTCCTATCTTTTATATATATATAAATACTGAATTTGGTGTGTTCTAGATGCAGAGCTTTGTTCATGAATGTAATTCTTCACATTCCTTAATAAGATAAAAGATTTCCAGAGTTACAGTCAGTGAATAAAAAAAATCTTCTAAAATGTCATTTTTGATGGTCTGCTATTCAACAAATATATATAAAATCATTAAAAATTAAGTGAATGAATTGAATATTTATAGAGATATCCTCCAGGTGGAACTGCCCTGATTACTGAGTTGCAAAGCTGAAGCTCTAAGGAAGATCACTGCTTCCCTCAGCTTACTCAGTAATCGGAGGTATCCAAGCAATAATTTCAGTCGGACAATATCTCAGTCAGTGATTTGTGTTTGTTTAGATGCAATTCATGGTGTTGTCTCCATTTCTTTAGGAAATTCCTGTAATTTCAATGATCACAGAGCGTGTTCATGTCTGTGAACATTATATTAAATTTACCCTAATATTGATAGAAGGAAAGACATGATTTGACCAACTGCTGCAGTCCTCATCATTATTTAATGAGTCTTCATTATTATTTAATAAGTTCATTATTATTTCTTTTATAGGCAGATTTGGACATACTAGTTATATAGAAGGACTTTATTGTGCTAGGTGCTTTACAAGTATGGAATGAAAAGAATGGCCCCCGCTCCCAAAATATGAGGCCAAAAAGAGAATAAACCTAAAGAGACCTTAGGAAAATGAGCAGCAATGAAACACTGCTGTTTACTACTGTTGTTTGTGTATGAATGCTGTTAATGTATGTGGCCTGCCATCCAGGTATTGTAAGCTTTAAGGAGGAGTTTGGAGGAGATTGCACAGATGATAAGGCTCTTGTTTAGAGAAAAATCCAAGAAAATCACTTGAGGTTAAACACAGTGGAAAGTACAAAGTGACTGAAAATTTCGCAAGATGCCGATGCAAGTTAAACACTGTGTAGTAACTGGTGGTCAGAATCTACCTTATGACGGCAAACAGGAAATCACATATGGAAGAGATCCTCAACTATGACTGTTTCAAACCCTAAAGACAAGTACTTTGTACTTGATGTGGGAAACGACAGAGAGATAGCCAAGACATGAAGGAAGAAGAGAGACAAGTTCAGGCTGTCTACCAAGGAAGCTGTTTTAGCTCTTATTTTGAACGAAGTCATGGGGTATGAGATGACATTTTCCAACCCAAATAAAAAAGATGTTTCAATAAATGAGAAGGTAGGTGGTGAAAACAGAAATGAGAGTTTAGTTGCAGGAGTGGGTGTGAAAGTAAAGGTCTAAGAGATGTTCTGAAGAAAGAGTCAATCAGACTTGATCCACCTGGATGCTGAAGAGGGGAGATCTCTGAAACATAGACATCACCTAAGTTCTCTGGCCTTGATGTGAATGGTGGCTCCTGAAGCCTGGCTTTGCAGAGTGGGATGCAGGAGGGAGGCTCACATCGAGAGTAACAGCAGCCACACTCACCTTCAGGAGCACAGCAAAGGGTCAGAGCTCATCCTCAAGAAAATGTCTGAGATCCAGGCTGAGGGGAGAGGTAGGGTAGGGATATCCAGGAAAAAATTACAGAAGCAGAATTTGTGTTTTGGAGGAGCATCTTCAGAAACAGTTTTGACTACTGAATATATCCCCAGCACAGTCAAAACAACAGATCAAATTCTTCTATATAAAATAGCAGATCACCACTTTTCAGACCTCAGCATATTGCCATTTTAACACGTTCTTCATAATTTATTTTTTTCTTACAAGGGGATAGCGTGCTAGTTATCATAACTCTTACGTTCTTCAGTTTTCCATTGAATTATGTCTTCTAATCTTTACTTTCTTCTTTCTTCCTACATTTTGATAGTTCTTGTTCTGTCTATTTGTGCAGAATCCCCTTTCGATTGTCTTGTCCAGATGATTCGCTAACAACTGGACTAATGACCCTCTTGCTCCTTAGCAGCTGAGAGGGTTAGAGAATGAAGGGGTCAGGCCATCAGCTGCTGCAAATTGGTGCCGCACCATTGGTTTAATTGAAATGGTGCCAGTTTATACCAGCCGAGTATGTGAGCCCGAGGCTCTGTTCAGCCACAGTACAAGGAAAGCAGATCTCCAATCTGTTCATCCACCTAAAGTTTGCTACCTAAAATATGCCAAGGCTAAAGTTTTTTACCTGCCTTTTTTTTTTTTTTTCTTTTTTCCAAATGAGCAACTTGCAGTTAAAGAAAAGAAAGGCATCTGTTTCCAAAGATTTGCTTTATCCCTAAAAGAGAAAGATTTACATTTTTGATTTATATTTTTGATTTTTGATGCTTTATATTTTTGATTAAAAAAGCAAAAATGAAAATAGTCATCCATCTCTATTAATTTAATATAACAATATTTCTTCTGAACTTCCGTGTCCTAGTAGTAGCAATGCTGTTGGTTCATATCACTTATATTTGCATGGAGTGATCGATTGGAACTGCAGCTGTGTACTGACTTTGGCAACTTGGCTCTGGGTTGCAAACCTGAGGGTTTAAGACTGCAGACATCAGACTCCCTCTCCCCTCAACTGCTAGGAGGAGTAATCAGAATTTTTGATAATGAATCCTTTGGTTTCCTTCCCTCTCAGTTTCTGTTGAAGTACTACCATGTTCCAAAATACCCACTCAAAAAATGCCCCCCAAGCCCTAGTATCCCCTAGATTAACTAGATCACTGACTTTTCTTTTTCTTGTGGCATAGACTATACTTATTCCCAAGGACTCAATGAGTTAACAAAATTCTGTAAGATTATTTTATAAATATAGAGAACTTTCTTATTGTCTGTTTTTATTATTGTTGTTATTTGACTAGAGAAATTACTTCCCAATGTTAAATGCAGACCTATCTTTATGAAAGTTTTGAGAATTTGCCTGCAGATTACAAGTTATTGCTAACTTCGATTTTGACATTTGCATTGAGAAAGGAGAAAGGATATCACAAATTAGAAAGAAGGGAGAGAAAAATAACAGGAAAAAAAAAGATCTCCTTTCTTTCTTTCTTTCTTTCTTTCTTTCTTTCTTTCTTTCTTTCTTTCTTTCTTTCTTTCTTTCTTTCTTTCTTTCTTTCTTTCTTTCTTTCTTTCTTTCTTTCTTTCTTTCTTTCTTTCTTTCTTTCTTTCTTTCTTTCTTTCTTTCTTCCTTTCTTTGGCAAGAAACCTACTATAGAAACAAATGTAGATGAGGGGGGCACTGAGCCATATAGGAGTGAGTAATTATCTACTGTTACAGGCCTTATTATCTCTCCAAATGTTTGCTAAAAATTCTATTGGGCAACCATCTGGACTCTGAGCTTTAACAGTGGATACAGAGTGGATTGTTGCTTTAACTTTTATACAGGAAATTTTCTGTCTTTAATTCTTTCCTGTCATCTCGTGTTAAATAATTTAGTAGAATGTCTCCTAGATAGGTCTCAGAGTCCTCAGAGTGAATATATTCTGGGTGGTATTCTGATATGAAATATTCCTTGAAAGTTTTTTGTTTCATTTTGTGTGGTTTTTATTTTGTTTTACTACTAGAGAATCTGAGGACACTTTGCCATCTGTTGTAAGGGTTTGCTAATGCACCTATTTTCTCCTCTCTCCTTCCTTCTCTCTCTCTCTTTTTAAATTACTAGGCTTAATAATTTCCCTAATTGGTAGCCTCCCCACACATCTCAAATTATGTACAATACATATTGCCTCAAGATCATATCCTGGTATGAAACCTAGCACTTCTCCTCTACAAAATTTTGCCGTTGCTCTATTACTGTACCTTTGAACAGCAAATATCATTTCCTTCATTCATGTTGTGATAAATAATTCAATAAGATGTCATCAATAACTATAGACCAGTTGCTTAACTTGAAAAGTGTCTGTAGTTTGCAGTGAAGGTCATTGCCATCAATTATGCACCTATCTTCCATGGGATGTTTCAATTTAGTGTTATGATAACGACAACAAATGATCTTTGTGCTTATGGAGGTTCTTTTGTTGGCACAGGTTTGCAGCTGCTACTGTTTTCCCTGATTCCTAGATAGGCAGAGTAAGACACTGAGTTTTAACCATCTTGCCCGAAGTCTCGATAGTGCATGGCCAGGAACAGAGTTAGTTGCTTGATGTTTTTTGCTTGCATTTGGAGATTATCCATGAAATAATGCAATGGTCAAGCAGTGGGACTTCTCATATAGGCAGCCTGTGGAGATGTGATTCAATCACCGCTGACAGGGATTCTGTGTCCGTGATGGTCCCTGCACCCTCCTTTTGGAAATGCAGTGGCCGGTGCTCACTCTGCCTGGAGCAGGACAGCTCTGCCCATTGCCCCGCAGGAGCTAAAACCATTTGCTGACCATTACTGCCTCTTACCCCACCTAAAAACTGGTGAGCAGGAAACCCAAACAAACTGTATGCAGACTTTTCTGTCCTCTGCTTGGTCATGGATCTGTTACAAAGTGCTAGAGAATGGTAGTGTTCCAGTTAAACATGATTTTCCTATTCTTCTCCCACTGCTGTTTTCTCTACTTTCTGAATTTCCAATTTTTTTTTGAGTCCATTTTCTCATTTTCATTTTGGCCAAGCAGAGTCTTCTGTTGATAATATTTCTTGGAATTGGTTGTTATTATAATATTTTCCCCTTTGAGGCTTTAGTATTTCATAAAGTTGGATTATTTGAGCTTATCTGAGATCTTTGGGTTACAATATATAAATAAAAATAACATTTCAGGAAAAGGTTAACATTTCAAAACTGGCTTTTGCTTTTTTTCTGATCTTGTTTAGGATCAGTTCTTTGAAGCTATGGAGCATCTCTCACTAAATTCATTTGAAGTAGATGAAAGTTTGGAAGTCACGAAGCCAGAACTAAATTTTCGTTCTGAAACCTCGAAAAAGGAAAGGGTCAGTATAAGAGGGGAGATGAAGATGAAGATATTTGCAATGGAACTTCCCAGGGGATGCAGTGAGAGCATCATCATGAAATCTTTGTGAAGAAGAGAGAAAAAGTATGGGGAAAAAGGAAAACCACTCTGTGATAAACAGTCCTGCATGGGAAAAGAAACCAAAGGCATGACAGTGACTTTTAATTTTTGTGTTTCTAAGGCTTAATTAAGACCCTTCCATCTGTTACTCTATAGAAAATGAGTGCTTGTTGTCTCCTATATTCCTCGGCCCAAGCTAGTCTTGGAAACCACTAGACCAACATTTTGCAAAAGGACTGATTACCTGCAGCAGCAACAATGTCAATGGGAACAACTGGGAAAGGGCTTCAGATGGTTCTGCTAGCGCTCACTGCTGGTCTTACTGCACACGAGAACCCATTTTATAAATAGTAGCCACAGGGAGAAAAGGGAGAAAGTTACAGAGTAGGAGCTGAAGGGACTCAGTCTGAAATATAGAGGAGAGCAGAAATTACCATAGCAGATCACAGTTTTGATCCATCTAACTCTGTCTTGCAGAAGCTAGAGTAGATAGTACCAGGAGATTCAGCCTACGAAACCCAAATATTACTTTTATTCCTTAAAGCTCTTTGGATCATAGCCCTTGCAAGCTGCCTATTCGTAACTCCCACACCTTTCTCCTTCAGTGTTAATACCCCACCTTTATATATATATATATAAAAGCCTCAATATATATTTATATTTATATATATATTTTTTTTCATTAAAGTTCTGCGTCATATCAACTGTCAGTGAGTTCCATAGACTGATGCAAAAACATTGAGGCTCAGAAAGGTGATAGTAACACACCAGCATGTGCAGGGGAGGGCTTCCTCAGATATCTTGGTGAGCATATATCTACATATACGCATATATAACAGCCCACATGTCAAGAATGACAGAGAAGAAAGAGACTGAGCAGCCTGAGGATAGGTAACTTGTCATGTGGTCACAGATGCCGTGTTTGCCAAGAAGACTGAATGCTAAGCACTTCTGGCAGCAAATAGTTTGCCTTAAAACAAGCATTATCATTTAAACTTAACCTCTCCTCAATCTCATCATTATGTGCTTGGGATTTCTGATTGCATGCCTGCCTTTTTCAGCGCTCTCTTGTTACTGGGAAATAAAATGAATATGCTTATTGCAGAGAAAGCTTTGGAGCTCTGGCTTATTGCAAAACCCAGAATCCATCCATTGATTTGTCTTTTTTTTTTTTTTTTCCTCCCCCTTTTTCTCGCTCTCTTGTCTCCTTGCATTCGACGTCCTCTCAGAAATGCAGATATGGCCTGCCCAAGGCATCAGCATAAAGGACACCCAGGCTGAATGAGGGAAACTCAGCACATTTTTTAAATGAAAAAGAACATCTGCAGTTTTGCTAGCTGGGATAAAAATGACAAGAGCTGTGTATTCTCATGCTTCAGGGCATAAACTGATCAGTACCTTGGGTCAGGTACACCTCAATCTGTCACAATTAGGAACATTCACAGAGTTTTAAACTTTCTGTGGGAGCAGGTGGCCTGGGCTGCTGCTGCTGATGGACGCAGAAGATTGGGTGGTCCCTTGGCTGGTTGAGGCACGGCAAGGGCCCGTGTTCTGCTGGGATAGAGTTTCTGCAGCTAGCTTGGTGCAGTCACCCAAAAATAACACTCATTGAGAATATCTGCTTCATCCTTCCTTCTATTTTTAAGGTAGGAATCTCCTCTCCTCTTTTTTATTTTTATTTTTCTGATCTAGCAGAATATTTTAACTGTGGTGGTTGCTCTCAAACAGTCTCCCTTGACTTTTTGGAGCAGATTATCTACCATCTCTCTATTTGACTTAGTCCATTTTGCTCACTTCTAGCCCTAAAAACAATTCCAGAAGGATTACATTCCCATGTCCTTTTAACTTTAGGCACATTGAATGTCAGAGAGAGGAGGGAAGAGGTGAGTGGTGTGGTTTGCTCTGCCAGCCCTTCCTGGGTACCAGGGAAGGGCCCCTGCACGTTGCCCTGCTTCTGAGCGATGCTGGCTGGTGAGCTGAGATGTTGTTGAAATCGCGTTGAAATCACATTAGTGATGCTAATAAAGTGGCGTGACTTTCCTGGCAGTGCTCGAGGCAGCTGCCAGGCTGTGACTGAAGACTCTATCTGGGGAAATAACTCAGCAAGTGCCTTTCAGATGGCCAGCAAACTGCTTGCACTCCTGCTCCTCACCCATGGCTGTGTCTATCAGCAAGTGCAAAGTAATCTGTGCCGAGCTCAGGCACACGGATGTTACTTTGCAAAGCTCTTCAGGATATCCCAAGTATTTTCTTGATGATCCCACCATCTGCTGGCAGGAGAGGCTCTAAAAAACAAAGGGCACAGAATCATGTCCATCTCTCCACAGATGTCCACTCCACCACCAGGTTTTTGCTGGATTCTGTGTCCTTTCTCAGGTGGTAGATTTGCCTGATTATGTTTTACAGGTTTCTCTTTGCTTAGATCCAGTGTTAAAAATTAAACAACGAAGTCAAATGTAGAAATCATGCTCTTCTGTCTCCTTTAAAGGAGACATGACTCTGGCCAAGAACGTTCCTGGAGAATATTCTGTTCTTTAAGAAAAAAAACTCAAGGGAAGGTCAAAAAAGAGCACTAAGACATTTGCATAGATTTATTAAACATTATTTTTCTTTCATTCATGTAGACCAAGAATCTCTTTTTTGGAGGGGGGTGCTAAGACTGGTTTATAGGGAACTCACCTAATACATAGGGGCTTTCTTGGTGTCCAGGATGAATGCATCTGGAACTTGGATGAAGTAGTCTTGGGATGTCCCTGCTGGGTTCTCTATCTGTTGGGCTAAGAAAACATTTTTCCTTCTAGTCTCATTTGGCTTCAATAGTTTTAATGCTGATCAGGCAAAGGATCTGTGTCCTGCCACTCTAGGACATACTGGGGTACATACAAAAGCAGAACTGCTTCTGCCAAAGAGTCCATCAGGCACTTCTGGAGCAAGCTGGGTTTAGAAATCTTTCTCCAAAATGATAAAATAATGCAAGATTTTCCTGCCCTTTCCTCTTCCCGACTAGTATGACCTACTTGTAAACCTATAGCTCTGTAACACCGTATTGCCAGCGCTAGTGGCAGGTCACAGGTTTGCACTGAGTTTGCAAGGCCTCGAGTACATGGCTTTCTCTCTCTGCTTTTTTTCTTACCTGCCTGCGGCTTTGTTTTACTTGGTTTAGCTGTAACTGCAATTTTACTAATGACTAGATGGCTATGGCTAATTTGTTTTACTTTTGTTTATCTCTGTATGGTACCACCATGGTTTTACAGCTCTAATATAACAGGGTAGTATAGAGAAATACAGGCCAGGGACCCTGTGGAGCAGGGGAAGGTTGGGCACGACAGCAGAAAAAAGGCTAGAAACTCAGAAATGTATGTATAGCAATCTTAAGTGTATTATTAACTATGTTATTATTATTGTTGAAACTTTTTCTGTGTAAAAGCCTTTTTTCTCTTTATGTACTAATTAGATCAGGACCAATAATGAATAGACAGTTAAGATTTCAATTACACTAACAATAAACTCTACGCTTTATGTATAAGGTGCATTTCCTCTTTGCCCATAAGCATGATTTTGAATAAAATCTTCCTTCACATCCAGCATTTACTGCAGTTTATCACCGCCTGAGAGACCAGTTTCACAACCAGTTTAAACTGATGGAGGAGACAATAAAAAGGATGGTCCCACTCCCCTTTGCCTAGTACTCCTGACTGGATATTTCCGCAGCATCAGTTGTACCATTTTTCACTTTCATGTAGACCCATGACGCCTGATACAGCTAAAAATGCCTCTTTGTTATGAGACCAGCTTTCATCTGTGTTATGCTCAAAATCTTGTTTACTGACAAAGGGGAAAAACACCTTACATGTATATATATTTATACATATGTACATAAACTCAGTAATTTATTGTTATAACTGAAATCCTAACAATCTAATCTAAGAGTTAATATTACTCTATTATTACCTCATGGCCAGTTTTACAATGAGTGAGATATTTAGAGGCATGGGGTCTGCAGTGCTAGCCTGTGCCCCATCTATTATCACCTCCTGTTTAGATCTCTTCCTCTCCCCATCCCACGTCTCTGCTTCTCCCCCTCTGTCCTCCCTGGCCTGCTTTCCTCTACACATCACTATCATGCTAGAACTGTAAATACCTAATTCTGCAAAAAACACTATGTGTTACTGTAAAGCGCATGGAGAGTTGGTTGCACCATACAGTAATGAGCAAAGTAAAACAAATTAGCCGTAGCCAGCTGGTCATTATAAAGTTGCAGCTAGAGCAAAACCAAGGAAAACAAAGCTACAGGCAGGTCAGGAGAAACATCAGACAGAGCAAGCCTGACAAGCCTCATTCCTGAGACCTTACAGACTCATTTCAACTCTTAAGACCTTCCATTAGCAATGGCAATATTGTGTTACGGGACCAGAGTTACAGCTCCCTTGGTTTCTCCTGCACAGAATCCCAAGTATTAACCCCTAAATACCAATACTGAAATATTGGAGCGGCAACTGTACTTCAAGCAAATTTAAACCAAATGCAAAATTTTAGCTTCACCCAGAAATATAATAAATTTGGGTGCCAGCGGAGGGGAAAGACAAGGAGCCAGGACAAGTTGGGGAAGGAGCTGCTCCTGTGGACTTTTTCCATTGCTGCAGCGCCGGGCTTGCTGTGCACTGTCTGTTATTTGCTTTTCTCAAAGATTTCAGTTATCCGCTCAGGGAGAAGAGAGAAGTAATCTCCTAGTTATCCAATTGAGACACGTAGGATTTGGGGAGACAACGTGTTTTAAAGAGAAGCAAAGAGGGAGCAGCCAAAGTGAATAATTCGCCAAATATCCATAGGCTGCAATTCATCCATATAAACTCGTTGGTAACTGGGGTAAATGTTTATGTGTAACTACCACATTCAGAGTAATCAGGAGTCGTTTGGGAAAAAAAGCTAAATCCTTTGAATGATTAATTCCCTGGTTAAAATAAAGACATCTCTCGGTTGCTCTTTGGAGTCTCCCTTGGTGGGACATTTCCCAAAGAAGCCGTGTGTGAAGAGAGAGTCTCAGGCAGTAGAGTCACCCTCAGTGGCAGGAGAAACAAGACCAGAAGAGAGAAAAGTCAAAAATAAATAAATAGTAGTGAAAAAAGTAAACGTCAAGAACGTGAAGAGGCTTGAAAAAGACAGAGCTTGAAAAACAATACGTAATTTTTCTTTGATTGACAAGTACTAGTAAGGCTTGACCTCCACAGCTGGAGTGCAAAAGGAAAACTACTCCTGTTCTTTATTACTTCGTATGCTGAAGATTAGCTGAACACTTTCTTTTATTCTCCCTTTTTGTATTATTTTCAAGTTCCCATTGGCTCTTTTCTGGGGGTTGTAGGTGTGTTTCTGCTCATATTAGCATTTCAGGTCTGATATTCCCTATTTCCCAGGAGGACTCTACAGATGGCAAGGGAACGGAAGGAAACAAACTTTGAAAGCTAAAGGGCTGATAGAGTGAGGCAAGGCTTGCAAGAGGAAGGATTTTAGCTGAACATTATGGAAAGATGCCCTAATTTTCAAAGCTGATTTGTTCTCCTGGTATAATTTATTTACCAGCTCACAGCCAAGAGAGTGCATGGAAACATGCAGAGAAACTTTCCCTTTCTCCATAGTTTAATCTTATTGTAATAAATACCTTTCAAATTCTACTGACCAAGAGTAGTTTGGGTAAGTATCTCCCTGATTGCAGCTGCTGGCAGAAGAATTATTCTTCCCACAGTGCAACTGAAGCAGTTTTATCATTGATTTAAATGCATTGATTTTTTTTCCTCTTTGTATAGCAGGTGCTTAATTTCAGTTGGATTTTTCAGGTTTTGAGTATGGACAAGGAAACAATAATAAAGTTTCCCCATTCCTGACAGTTTCTTTAGGGAGTATTTTCTTCCCGTCTACAAGCAGAAACGTGGTTATTTTCTTTTGCTCAAGCTTTCCTGAATAAAAAGCCAGTCTGGACTATACAAAAAGAAAAAAAAGAAAAAAAAAAAAAAAAAAGAACTCTCCTGTCTAAGTAACATTTCCTCCTGATCAGGCCATTGAAATGCACCTTGCACCCTCACCAAAGGGGAATGCTGAAGAGTGATGAATAGGTCTTGATTTTGCAGGGCAAAGGAGTAATTGAGCCCCAGCCTTTCCCAACTTGCTTGTTTTGTGGTGGGGATGTTACTGGCCCATTTCCTGCGAAGGGGACGTGGGGCAGCCAGAAATGTCTTTAAGAAGTGGATTCATGAAATATCACAATTTTAGAGACCGTAACAAAAAACAAACACATACTTTCAGCCAAAATAAACATTTCCCGTTATTTAACAGGAAATGTGTTCGCTCTTATCTTTATTGAGAACGAGTCTAGGGGCTTGTTGGGCTTTTGCTTTTTTGGATGCTTGCCTTATTGCTTTTTTCTTTCTTTCTTTACAAAGTAATAATATAGCCAGATACCATCAAGAAATGTCATTTCAGAATGGAGCAAAGCTTTTGAACATAAAATATATTTTGATTGCTATGCTTTGGGTTGAGGGGAGGACTTTTTTTTTTTCTCTTCCAGAAGAACTTGACGCTGCTAGCTGATTTTCAGTATATTCACAGAATAACCTACTTGCCTGAAAGTGTCTTCCTGATTTTTTTCAACTTGGTTCTATTTGCAAATCCCTCCAGCTCAAGGTGTTGACCCTCACCAGGTTCAAAGAAAATAAGGATATCCATGGTGTTCAAAGGAAATTTTCTCTAAGAAGCCCTTCTGTGCCCTTTTAATTAACTTTAGTGATTTGTGGGGTTCTTTTTTTTTTTTTTTTTTTTTTTGAAGAAAACGTCTATGATTTTTTCTTCTAGCTTTTTGTTTTGTTAAATGAGAAACATCGAAGAACTGAAGAAATGTCATCATCAAGCAGAATTGCCAGAGCATGTTATTATCATAAGGATAATTTTTGAAAGGGGATTCAGATGTTTTTCTAAGCCACTTCGTGATACAAAATCCCCGCAAGTTGTTAGAAGTGTTTGAAATAAAATAAATAAATAAATAAATAAAATAGAAGGAGAGGTTTATAGTGATATATTGCAGAAGTTCTCAAATCCTATGAAATGGCAAAACAGGTTATGGAGTTCCCCAGTATAATGAGTAGTATTTTCTGTTGAGAGAGGTAATATCAGTCCAAACTGGCTCAGCCGTGAGGCATCGTCAAGCTTTGGCACAGCTTGCCCAAAACCTAGGCTGGAAGCAAGGGTTAAAATGGGTCCATTTGCCAGCAGAAGCCCTGGGATGTGCAGGTGAGGTTGCTGCGCATCCTGTTGCAGAAGGTCCTGGGAGAATGGGATGATAAATCGCAGGTGGGACAGGGAGAAGTGCCTTGGCACAGCACACTCGGAAGAGGTTCCTCTATCATTAACCATCCACTTCTCCGAGTGGTCGCAAATTAAAACCATGATGGCTTTGGGGGGCATAATTCTCCATCAGAAAGTTCTGTCCTGCTGACCACAGCCATATGCAGCTACCGCTGAATTAAACCTTTTGCAAACAGTAACAGCCTGATTTACCTGTCAGAACACATTAAAATCCTTGGCAGAGCCAAAATTAGAAGTTAAAAAGGTCCATTTTACTCTACCTTCTGCAGTAGTTGTGTACCTTTAATTTTCATAACGTGTGCAGCTTTAAACTCAACATTTATTTTTAACACATATATTTTAATGAAACATGAAATATAAAACGAAACTCCAGTCTGCCTCCTATGAGCATGGAGAGAAATCCTAATTACCTGTTTCAAAAGTGTGAAGCTCTTTCTAATTTTCCAGCAGCCAGGTTCCTTAGACAGCACTCGGTATTATAACTATTTATGCCAATTGTGCTATTTCATGCATAAAATTACTGCATTATTGTTGGAATAGATGCTGGAGAGATATCTAAGCAGGGTGTAATCACTTCACTTTCTATCAAATTGTGCTTCTGAAAGGTATCATAAATTTTATTAGAAGGCAAGAGGCTAATGGAAGCCAATCAGTGTTAATGCTGATAAAATTGCTTGTATTTTACATTATAAAATGGAGAGATATTTTTATCGGAAGGCTCCCTTTTGTTTTATTAAGGACATATCATGGAAAGTAGGGAACATCGGAGCAACAGACAGTAGTCAGGAAACCTCTCCCGTTGCTGATGCTGATGGGGCTTACAGAAAAGTTAGTAAGATGCTTTCTGATCTTTGATTGATGGTGCAAGGTGAATGCTAAATGGAACCTACAGGTATGCTAGCTCACACAGGCCTTTGCATCAATGGAGCATTTTTTATTTTATTTTATTTTATTTTATTTTATTTTATTTTATTTTATTTTATTTTATTTTATTCTAATTTTTTCTTCTCGGTAAAAAATATTAATGCCTCAAAAGTTATTGGATCTTTTAATTTTCAAGATAATTGTTTTCTATTAGGCTGCCTATTGAATCTGTGGAGAGGGACAGGTTTTATGACTCCCCAGCTTATTTTTAACACTCCACAGTAAAAGAATGAGAGTGGATTTTCATATGGGAAGAATGAGGATCCAGAGATGGGAATAGGAAAAAAAAAGGAGCTTTACCCATCAAGAAGTAATTGAATGCGATTTAAAGAGATTGGCCTACTTTGATGGTAAATTAAAAGTTCTCTTTTTTTCACTGTTAATAAAAAATGTACTTAAGAGAAACACGTTCATGCAGTCATTTGCAAAGCACCTGGCAGAAAGTAATTTCTTTATTTTTGACTTCATCAAGCAAGCACAGTTGCGTCTGTCTTGATGATGGAGAAACTGAGGCATAAAGAGGAGTTGCGATGAGTCCTAAAGGAACTTGTGACAGAGATGAGCTCCCAGAAGAAGGCAGAGATTTACAGCTAGTGGCACAAGGGAACCGTTGTCCTGCCCTGGCACCGTGGGCACCTTTTCACACTCTGAAAATTCCACTTCAAACATGTGCTCTACCCTCCACAGGCGCTCGGCGTCCCTGATGACACACAGTCATCACCGACCACACAGTAAATATTTACCCCACCGCTTTGCAGATTGCTATTAGTTGCCTTATTAATATTATTATCTTTATTTGCATGGCAAAGCCCACTCGGAGATGGGGCTCCCTGTGCAAACATGAGGTGAAGGAAGGCCCTGGTGCGGCCAGATTAGTTAAACAGAGCTGGAAGACACCAGCTGGGAGAAACTCTCCTGGATATGGGGGGAACGGGCAGTTTTTGCTGTGCACAGGAAGGTAGGGGAAGGATAGCAGAGTTTGGATCAGTTTGCAACTTTTGCTGCAGATTTTCTCTGCCATGTGCCGCCTAATTGTTCCGAGCTTCCTTGGGACCACTGCCAATTTATTCCAGCTTTCTCATGGGCCTCCAGTTGCTAGTCCCCATCCCCAGTTTTGCAAAAAAGGAAATAAAAAAGAAGAGGAAAAAAAAAGGAAAAAAGAAATTAAAAGGAAAAGAAAATAGGCATGATTTGGCCCCACTGCGGAATTTGCACCACTGCTTCTGTTACTGTTATGCTTATTCCTGTCAAAGTCCATATAGTGTAACACATGGTGTTAATGGAGTCACCGAGAGGATGGATTTATTCTCGGCCAGCTACATGTTTTAATTCAGATACCACAATAGTGTGCAAGTGATAGATTAGACAAGGGCAAAAACTGTTTATTCCTTTTAATTCCAATTATGTTTTAAAATTCTGTATCTGGTGGGTTGTTCTTAATTCACTTTTTTTTCACTTTTCACATTAATACTTTTTAAATTTTATTATTAAATTGCCTCTCCAACTTTTTGTTTTCCAGTTTAATCATTTCTAAGCACTTACTTTTAAACACAGCTTTCCTTCTTATCCACCAGCGGCCGCATGACTGATTTTACTGAATGGAATTTATAACAATGACAGAACAAAAGGGAATTTACTCTGAATCGAAACCAAAGTCATGTTAACAATATATTCCATTTTATAGCCTCAATTTCAGTGAAGCACTCAAGTCCCTCTGAAGCCAACAGTCTGTTCTCATATCCCGACCTTGCGTGTGCTGTTTTATATCTGGAATTAGTCTAACATTGCTTAGCTTACCCGACTTTGCCCTTTGAAATCGGTGTCTTTAAAATACTTGTCCTGGGCAGACCTCGAACAGCAATAGACCGATATTTCAAATTTTCAGACACAAGATTGGTAAAGTGAAGCTCAGACTGAGCTGGGCTGAACTTCTGCCACGCTGTACGTGCATGATGAGACCCTCTTCATGTGCCTGAGCCTGATGTCCCCAAGCCACCAAGAGCTACGCGCCTCTGTTTAAAACTACCTGTCCAACCTATGTTGATGTTGAATATCTATTTTAAAGGCAGGACACCTGGAAGAGAGCAGCAGGAGAGTCATTTTTTGCTTCCTGCTGGAAGGTCAGGAGAAGATTGCTCCTGGTCAGGCATCACCACACTCCCATCCTTAACCTCTGAGTGCCAGGACTTGTCCTCACTTGCATTTCCTATCAGTCAGTGAGGTCACTCTGCCCTGCAGTTTCTGCTGTTTGCAAGCATGTCCATGAGTGTATTAATAACCTCATCCTTTTTCTTTTCATCCTACTTTCTCCATGGCAATCTAATACAAACTCAAGTGAAAAAACCTGTGCGCACCTTCAGAATTTCCTCCTGCACCTCGACCCACCTGGAGTCTGCTACTGGTGAAGAGAGGGTTTGCTGTGAAGGTCACTCCCTGATGATGGTTGTCATACATCTTCTGAAGAGCCTGGACTCTCGATCTGCTGCTGTGAGCTGGGAAACTCCAGACACACAAGTAGCTGCAGTGATTCATATTTAGAGCAGTATAGATTCCCACATATACAGATCTAATAGCCAGGAGTAAAATCCAGGCTTCAGAAATAGTTGAGAAACATCAGAATTCCCTTGAAGGTTAACTCCACTGTATGACAAGGGTGACCTGCTTCAGTGGGAGAAATAAAAATGAATCTGCCCAGGTTTGGTATTGTCTTAAGGCAGCAGCAATGCAGAACGTTAATTCAATCTCTAAATGAATAGCAGCACCTCTGATAATGACTCACAAATATAAACACCAAGTACGCAGGCCTGCACTCTAAAAATTCCTCAGGCTGATGATGGAAAATACGAATTATTAGTGGCAGATATTCTGTATTTCTATCCACATTCTGTTAACATTCCTGTTCCATAGTGTCCCTGAGATGGATATCAGCAGAAATACTCAATTGATTTACAACCTTGTAATTCATTTGTTGCCATTTATTTTCCTCTGTATACAATGAGACATAACTGCAAGAATGCTAGCATTTTAAAGCACTGGATTAAGAGGACTCTGGCTTGTTACTGTTCTTTTACGGAGGGAAAACAAAAGAAGCTTATGCAAGGTAATATTCTGGCTAGGTGCACGAAACAGTTTGTAATAAAACTTCTCACTTTCTAATAGAGGGATAGAGCGGTTAATATTCTGGCCTTGAATACACCATCACTGCAGATGCCTTTGCTTTTCAGACCTTGAAAAAGAAAAAGTGCTGGCAAATGTATCCAAAAATATGAAGGAAGGTGATAAATCTCTGAATACATATCAGACCATGCAAAGAATTCAAGTGTGTGTGTGTGTGTTTTTTTTTTTTTTTCCCCATCACTTTCCACTCAGTGGGTTATATGCACTCATAACAACACTAAATTAGCATTACAGTGACCTATCAAGCACACTAAATGCAAAACATTCCCAAATGGGTGAAGTTGGTCAGATTTAACAAATTTTATCATTTGACCAATAAATATTGCCTCTAATTTCTGTAATAAATAATGAGCTTCTAGGAAAGAAGATAACATCAGTGCTCAAGCTGGTTTTGTGACAATGTGATGCATCCAATAAGCAAAATTAGAGTTCAGCTTTATAATGTCATAGCAGTAGGCTGAATAAAATAGATTGATTTCTTTTTCTTATTAAAAAAAAATAAAGAAGTTTGAGCTGTATATCAAAACTGGGGTTACAGGCTTTGTAGAAGGGATGACAGTTTTTGCGCTGGAGACATTGAATCAGGAATCTGGATAAAATAAAAATCCAAGTTCAGGCTTTCTTAGGCAAGCTGCTTATTTTCAATCTCCCGTTTATTATGTGGGGATAATATTTTCTTTTTCCATTTATGTGGCTTGTTTAGACTGTAAGCTCTCTACAGCATTATTTATCTCTAGTGATATGTAAGTTGAATCCTTGTAGAAAGGACCTGTATATCTGAATAAGTCAACATGAAAGCTGGGTAAGAAACAGCTTTCTGCCCTAAAGATGTTTTCAACATTTTTACCATGAAAATACAAAACATCTTGTAGATTTTTTTTTTTCTGAAGAAAGACACAAAACACAATGTGGAAGAAGCTAAAGAATCTTAAATTCCCACTGACCCTGCAGTTAGCTGAGATGTGGGAAATGGAAATTCAGGGGGTTGACTTGAAAAGGGCAAAGTGGGTACCTGAACCAGAACTGTCAACCATTAGAGTTGTATGTGCATTTTTATAACTGTGTTTTCACATGGTTGATTCTGGTTTACCTTGGAGAATATGACTTTTGCTCCATCTGAACAAAATCACGTTGTGGACCTGAAATTTCTTTTGTAAGTTTTGTGTGGTTTCTTATGGAAAGAATGCCTTTCAAATTTTTGAACCATCTGTAAATGTTTGAGCTAAACTACTATTAATTTAAAAAATGCTCTGTTCTTTATGCCTCTTTTGATATTTTTTTTAAATGCTCAGAACATTTTTAGTACATCCTTCCAGCATCTTTCTAAAATTTTGTTGTGGATGTTCTTCTTCATAATATTCGTTGATGTATATATCAAGCCTAAAATGAAAAACTCGGACTATTTTCTATCATTTATGTTGGAAAGTAATGTAGCAATAACTGCCTACAATTGAGAAAAGTTTTTTTCCCTACCCACTTACTTTGTAAAGCTGCCTGAAAGCTGTAGAACCACATCTTAAACATACCACATCTCAAAAAAGACTTGTGATCCAATGACAGCAAGTGAGTATAAGCAGGGAGCAGCATCTTATTACTTTAACAATCAATCAGAAATGCTAATAAGTGTCATATGTACAGTACACGGAGCTCCTTTTGCTAGCTATTTATACATATGCACAAAAAATTTCCCAATTATAGACAAATGTTGTTAGATCATTTTCTCACATAAATGATAGAAATTAGTTTTCCATTATAGACTTAACATATGCATAATAAATACTGCGTGTAATCATAGTTAAAAAAAATAATATGTATATTGCTTTAGAAAGATGCAAGTGGAACTAATCTCACCATATATACTTAGCTAATTAGTCCAAGCATAAATTTCACTTTAGCATTAATATTGATTTCAGATACACCATTCCATTAGCATTTTTTTCCTGTACCACCATCATGATGTATTGTCCTATTAATTACATTGCCTTCACTATTTGCTAATCAGAGAACTGATCAATCTGCAAAATATCTTAGAAACCATTTTCAGGAGAAAAATCTTTTGTTTTTTGTTGTTCATTTTTCAGTGCCAGTGATGTGCCAATACAGAAATGAGAGCAAACTGTAAGTTCCACTGGGTAGCAGAGGAAGCATCTAAGCTTATTGGGTCAGCTCAAAAAAGAAAACATGAAATCACAGACTGATCTGATCTCTTGGAATGTCTCTAGAGTCAATGGCCGAAGGTCAGCACCTCCAGAAGGCATTTATCCCATCCTAAGGCAATCAATACAAACCTTTTTTTTTGGCAGCTCACGTGGTCTCCTACTTTGGAGTAGGGAGACGACTACTGGAAACTAAAACTGCAAAAGTATTCTCATCATTTGCTGTCTCCATAAGTATCCCAGTTGGAGAGGTTAAATTCCCAGACCTATCAATTAGACTAACTTCTACCGTGATTTCAGTGACAAAATCTCCAGTGACAAAACCAAAAGCTTGGTTCCTTCCTTTCCATAATCATAATGTTGTTCTTTTAATTTCAACACCCTTCCCTTTGCTTTTCATACTAAAACAGGAGTGAGAGAATTAAGTGTCAAACAGTGGGCAAAGTTTTCAAGATCATCATCAGACGCAACATCTAGAGAAGTCCAAAGCTCATGGGGGAATGAACTGCGGGGGTGAGCCATGTTCTCCACATGGGACCTCCAAAGTCTCAGCATTGCTTCACTGCTACAGGATCAAGGTTAAAGCAACACTGTTTTTTCTCTTAAATCCTACCTGGAGACTCCTCTTCAACTCAGAATTAAATGGTTAAGAGCAGTGTTGAATGGGGCAGACTTAATGAGGGGCAATGTAGGTAGGCAGACAGACAGTGAAAGCTCCATCCAGCTTTGTCCTAAGGAAGCACCAAAGAGTTTCACAAAGCTTTCTGCAGAAGAATGAGCGTAATTATTCTGAAAGCTAGACGTGGATGTTACAGTAGGACATTATCAATATTGTCACATAATATTAATAGCATTATTAGTATATTATCAACTGAAAAGATTCATTTGTAAGTATTTGACATGATGGAAACATTTGATATGAATGCAAGCAATGTGCACACATTTAAGAGATTTAATGGAAAGCAAAACTAAATCCTGAAGGATATAACGATTTTAAGATTAAAGGAAAAAAATTTACCGCTTTAATAAGTACCCTCAGGATTCGCAAAATGGCAGCAAAGTGAGAAATGTGCCAAATAAAATTTGGCTTTGGCCCTAACTTGTTAGTCTGTCAAGGACTTCTCTTGCCAATTGGTGGAAAATGGATTACTGTCATTTTTCAAGGGACTGCACATCATTTTCCATTGATTGGCATGCCAAATCCTTCACAAAGTAATGAGTCAGGCATGATGCAAATCATCATTGAACTGTCACTTTGATTGCATAGCCCTCTATCAATGTGATTAAACTGGTGTGGCATCCGAAAGGTAATGAACGACTCCACTTGGCTTCAAAGGTTGAAAGGAAAATTGCGATGCGAGTCAGAGAAAGCAGGGGGCAAACAATACATCTGTGAGTGACATCAGTGCGTTGTATGTTGCCATGTTTGTGAGCCACTTCTGAAAGGAAATAATGAAATGCTGACCACAGCTCGTGATGAAATGAGATTAACCTGGAAAATTTGCCATCACCATCATACATCCCTGCCTGTCTGTCATAGCTATTTTAATGCACTTACCAAATCTGTGTCTGAAGGTGAGATGTAGGCTTGATTATTAATTAACCAGTAGTAATAAAAAGAATCTATTATACATCAGGGAGTAGGCATGGATTGCATGACTGCCCTTATTTTGTTTAGGATATTGTTATTCTTCTATTCTTTATAACTATTGATTAACTGCAGTAGATGGAATCTTTTTATATAAATTACAGTGGCATGAGAGAAAGAGAATGATCCCACGATTAAATGAGCTGGCCCTGGGACAGGGGGTGGGCAAGGGAACGTGTCTTCCCCCCTGCTGAAGACCGAGGTAATTGACTTTGTTTGATGTGGAGTCAGGAAACTAATTTCAGGTTCTGCTGAAAAATCTTTGTCATTTACATGCAGGTGGGCAGAGCATGTGTAGGAACCTGTCTAGGTGCCCCATTCTGCATTTGCACAGTAAAATCCTAATTAAGCACCCAAACAGGTCCACCGTCTGGAAAAGTTGGATGCTTGTGAAAGCCTGGGAACTTGCAGCAGCAGAGACCAAAGCCTCATCACCAAATCCCTTTGGATGTCAGGGTGCTTCTGATACTGACTGGCATGGTGTGTTTGCTGCTGGGTTGATGGACTAATGCATATTCAGTTTGTGCCTTTACATTTGTTTGAGGCATTCATTTTAGTTTTCTCTCTATGGATTCTCTGATTTCTGGGAAGGCAGAAGGTGTGCTGTGTTCCTTCCTTTACCAAGAGAGTTAATATATGCTCTCCTCCCTCTACACTAGCTGTTTTCACTAAAGTTTTCAAACTATCCTCTGATGCCAGATTTGGAAAAAAAAAAAAATGGCTAATGAGGAGGAAATGGGGTCCAATGGATATATGTGTGCATCTGTGGCCATCTAAGCTACACTTTATATGGAGTTTGTCTAAAAAGGGAAAGCAAAGTCCCACTAGGCCTATTTGCTGAGTGAGTACAATTTTTAATTGTTATTTTTACAGTCAAGCAAAATATCCTCTCTTTACTTATCACAGTGGTGCAGCTGAGAAAACAGATTTAAGTGTCAGCCTGTGAGCTGAACAATTCTCAAAACTTCCTGACAGTTCTGAAAAGTGGATTGACACTCAGTGTTCTTTTCTCCAGCATCTCTGAGGTGCCTTTAAATGGCCTCCCTTCTACAATGCTTCTTCAGTAAAAAGCAAATAAAATGACATCTTTATTGATTTGCATCTAGGTATTTCTGCTCTTTCCAAAAAAATTATGTATTCTGCTTATGGTAGCTGGGAAGATGTTTGCTTTCATTTTGTTTAAAAGAGCTGGAGATTAATCTTTGAGTAGAAATGTGAGCCTGGTTCAAATCAGAAGTTTGTTCAATCTTCTAAAGAGTTCACAGTTTTTCTCCAATAGAATTAAGCCTCTGCACTGCACCACAGATAGTTAGAGGATATTTTATTTTATTTTATTTTATTTTATTTTATTTTATTTTATTTTATTTTATTTTGTTTTATTTTTTCCTTCTCTTGTTCAGTTGAGAAATTTAACAAGAAATAATAATAAAAAATTTCTAAATTACAGTATCTATGCCACAGGAGTGCTGTGAAGGATAACTGAAACTCTTAGCTGTAACTTTTTTATTACTTTGATGGTACTTTAATATCCTGTTTGTACCCACAGTAGGTTTAGGATGCCATCAGATTAGAAAAGGTGGCATTTTGCAACCAGTTTCCCTAGGCATAAATGACTTTAAACCACACAAAATTGTAAAAAGTAAAGCTTTCTGAGACAGAATCATTTATAAATAAGACATCCGCAAGCCTCAAGTATATTCTAGCACTCCCAAACTTACAGAAATATTTGGTCCTACATAGATGTAAAAATGTGTTTTGTATGTAAGAAGGAGGTTGATTATCCTTATTCTTCAATTTTTTAAAAAAGTGATAATAATAATGCTTGTAATTCAAAGTAATGTCTTTTTGAAGACTTTAATGTGTATGTGAGGATCTGCAACCTGCAGTTTAGTGTAGACAAAGATTTGGAAAATCAAACACTTAAGTAACGAGTTAAAATGAAATTTTCCAATTTTTCTTGTAACTTTCTGTCAACATGAAATTCAAGTAAATTCATGTAATTTTAAAATACATTCTCCAGCTGTTTCTTTAACTAAAATATATTGGGATAAATCTTGCAATTTGCCTTGATGCTTAGCATCTCTGTACGATTGTTTGTTTCGTCAGTGACTGTAGCTCACTCTCACACAGAAACACAACAGCCAGGAGCCTCCTCGTTGCCTCATACAGACAAAACCGTATTCTTTATTTTTCCTCTTAGCTGTAAAGTTTGCTCATAGCCAGGTGCCTACAATAAAGACTGTTAGAAAGTGGAGTAAAGAGAACAAATGTCATGTAGTGCACTTTTTCTGACTGAGCTTTGGTCTTCATCAAGGTCTGACAAATATTGGCATTATATGTCACTGAGAAGTAAAAGAGCATGCTCTGACCTTCAAGAATCCTCACAATATGCACATTATGTTGATGTGCCCTTTGTTTTGTCTCCCTTAGTTTGTTTTGGCGGCTTTAGCGATTGGGTCTAAAGCAAGGTTGCTTTATCAAGCTTTATCTTGCCTCTTTTAACCATGAACTGGGCGACTGACTCAGTCTGACTTTTATGAGTCAGTGTTTTCCTTAACTGGACCCCAGCGGTTATCAAGGCATGCACGAAAGATCGGGGTCAAGTACACTGTCAACAGTGATGAGCCTCCTCAAATGTTCTGCAGATTAATTTGCAGGAATGATCATGATGTTTGACTTCCTGAAGTTTTCCTGTCTTTGTCTGAATTGCTCTGATTAGGAAACCAAGCTGAAAGTTTTATAGGATGAGCCTTTCTCACCGGTCTTTCTGAAGCTGTCAGCTTAAGTGATATTGTAGAGGGAGTGAAAGCTTGTGTGATTCAGATGCCTTTGGGGGAATCTCAATTTGCTGCATTCCCAGGTGTAAATGACACTGTGTGGCCACTGTTTTGCAGTTCAGTAGTCTCAACTGAGTGTATCCTCAGTGTCTTTTGCACCAAAGAGGTCCAGAATACTGAGGATATGCCATTCAAATGATGAAAAGTAGTTATGCTGGAACATGGACAAAAATATGGATTGTTAATTGATCATCTTAACAAAAGACTGGCATAGCTTGTTTCTAATAGCCAAGTATTTAAGGCTGCTAATAACTACATTAGTTTTAGTGCGGACTTTGAATGTTTCAGTCATAGGATTTTTATAACTATTTTGCTAGTTTGAATCATTGATTGATCTGTAAAGTTATAAAACCGATTGTGTTTAGTCCTCAGCTGGTGTCAGGTACTCAAAATAAACACATTTCTTTAAATATATATATATATATACATGTGTATATGGATGCACCAGAATGTATTTTAGCAATTTTAACCTTCTATTGATGTTTAATCATGTACAGTGAAAAGTTATAATTCTTTTAATATTTGACTCTGCTGGGTTCAGGAAATATATGTAAAGCATTGCCATTTGACAGCCTGAGCTATCACATATATCAGGAGCAAGTTGCAAATCAGTAGCTCTATCCAACTTTCACTTTCTAAGTTTCTAATGAAAAAAAAAGAGAAAGAAAAGAAAGGATATTCAAATAGGTGTCATAGTCTCTAAAAGACTCTCAGTCATTATCACAAACACACACACACTTTAACTTATATTAATCTTTTTAATTCTTTGTCCTGGCAGAAAATTTCAGTTCATTGATCTTAAATGCTTTCAGAAACATTAATTGATTAAAGGCAAGATTTTTAAAAGCTCTTGTCAGCAGCCTTTTTGGCATCCATTGAACTCAGTGGTAAAACTCAAACAGAGCCTTAGAAAAATGAGTGGAGGCAGAAATTAATGTTACAAGTGGAAGAAAAGCACAGTAGACTGACTCAGTTACAATGCATCAGGAGAAATTAGTCTAAAAAGAAAGTGCAAAACTGAGAAGACATTTACAACTGAAATCGGCTGATAAATGATAGTAGTTATGTAGCATTTCCCCTAATATTGATTTATTTTTCATAGATTCATATATTCATAGATTGATGCCAGAGAAGCATTAGAGCAGTGAGTCTGACCTCCTGTATATCAAAGGCCAGAACATTTTATTGTATTATACTTGTATTAAACCCAATCATTGTTTGTAACTAAAACATATTTTAGATCGTCATTCAAATACAATCTGAAGATTTACAGATGCTGTATCCACACGTCCCCACAGTTGCACCAATGAGTCATTTACTATTGATTTTGGGGGTCCTTAGTTTTTGTAAAATTGGTTTTGTTTTGATGATGTTGTCCTAAAATCAATATTCATGCTATTTTACAGATTTTAATCACCAGCCCTGGGACGAGTTGCCACTACTGGAAGCCAGTGCATGCGGCATGGAGCCTGACTGCAGGGATAGAAGCTCACATAGGAAAATGCTCACACTTGCTCTTTCTCGGTCGATGAAGAGAAATTGGCCCCTCCAGGGGTCAAATCCTTCCACCTAAGATCTGAATTGCCCTGTGGAGGCACTGGTCTTTCACAGATCCTTTTCATTATATATTAGGAAAGGTATAAAATTACCAAGGCTGAATCTAATACTCAGAGTCTCTGCTTGGTATCTGCAGTGATATCAAGGTGTACCAATGACTTCTCAAGGACAAAAGAACATCATTTACTTTTCCTGGGTATTTTCAAAAGCACTGCTAAGCCATAAATCATCTGGCATGGTAGGTTTTTTTCCATGTATGTTCTCCTAAATTATCTACTACAAAACTCAGTCTTTATACCTATAGATATACCTAGTGCGCATGCGTGCACAGTGGGCTGGTGTGCGGCTACCTGGTTGATCCTGCCAGTAGCATATGCCTGTCTCAAATATTAAGCCATGCATGTCTAAGTATCTATATCATCTATATCTGGCTATTCCTACAACTATATCATCTATACCTATTTCAATTCTTATACCTATACTTATTGTCTTTATATGTTACATAAAATGGATAATAATTCCTATAGTATTTAATAGGAAGTGAGTGCAGTTTCAAACTTTGATTCTGGATTTTTATATATATACATATATATATATAACGATTAGTTCGATCTCAGTCTCTAGCTATAGCTGCTGCAGTGGATTGCAGACCCCTGTGTGTTCGCAGAAGTTTTAAATCTCTGGAAAGCATACATCTAGAGTAGTCCTGGAAAGATACCTGCTGTGATTAGATTTAAATGTATTAGACACAGCTATGCACATCATTCAACTTCTGTTTTGGGAAAGAAGGAAGTTTCTCTTTATTTCAAATTGAATAGATTGCTAGTCATCTACAGAATCTATTTCTTGTCTCTGTGTGTGTGTGTATAACTGTGTGGAGCTGTATATTCTCATAAATGCATACTCTCATTAATTATTTTATTTTCATCTTACATATACAAGATAGATTGTATCCAATAATTTGGACAGAGAAAAAAAGCAGATATACTTATGCAATAATCAGATGACTCTTCTTAGATATGAAATTTCTGTCTAATTCTGCATTTTCTGTGTTGGTTAAGTCATTTCCTGGGGAAAAAAAGTTGACTCATCCTCGCCTCTGAAGGTGAGGAAATCTTAATACCCTGCTCTCCTACTCTTCAGGTAACCGTCATTACACTTATTTTAGGGAAGGTGACACTTCTCTTTTTTTTTTCTTTTCTCTTTTTTCATTTTTTTAAGCGAAATTGTCTGCATGGACTCTAACTTGTGCTGAATTTAGTAATTTTCTGGTGCATCATATGTGATAGGAATATCTGAATAAGTCCTTCAGCTAACAAAGGCATAGATCTGCTTATCATTCAATATCCAAATGAGTTTAGATCCCTAAGACTCTTGGGTTAGTCAAGATGCTGATATCTCTTGGCATATGCAGTGGCAGAATGTCAGATACCAGTGATGCCTTTGGAGCTTTTTGCCAGTGAAAAACTTCCTTGCTTAGATTTTTGCACAGGTTAGGTAGTATATATTACATCATTTGAATGTAGGTTAAATGTAGTTTCTTAAATGTCTCTTTTCTGAGATGATTGTTACCATTGAGGTAGGATAACCTATGGGTTATGATGGGAAGTTTTATGAAAATGTCAGCTCAGTGCTCAGTAACATAAAAAATAGCAGGTCAAATGCTAGATATCATTAGGAAATAATAAAGAACGAAACAGGAGACGTATTTATACCTTTGCATGCCACTATGGCTCGCCCACATCTCGAGCATTAGGTTTCCCTGAACTTGAGCACTAGTGGCCTCATCAGAATAAGATAGCAACAGGTTAAAATGTTCATAGAACAGTAAGAAGGATGGTAAAAGGCATGGGGTATTTTTCACTGGAGGTTCAGTCCTGTCTTCCATTTGAGAAAATAGCAGCTGACAGTCTTCCATTTGAGAAAAGGATGATGTAAAGAGAATATGATAGAGTCCTACAAAATCATAAAACATGTGATAATGGTAAAAAAAAAAAAAAAAGATTGTTCATTGTCTCTTCCAAAATCAAAAAAGAAAGCTAGTGAGGCCGGGGTTGAAAGCATGCAGAAGGAGGTCATTCATCAGACAGCTAGTGGTGAAGAGCATTGAAGAGCTGTGGAATTCCTCTCCAAAGCAGGCTCTTGGATAACAAAATCCAGAGATGGTTCCTAAACACACAGAAACCACATCCAGAAACCACATCCAGGCTAAGAAGCCCGTAACTTGAAAGAAAGTGGACTTAGAATAGTACTAGGGCAAAATGATCTTCCAGAGGTGGAATGTGGTTATTCTTGGTCTTCTGGTTTAAAAAAATAAAAAAAGTGATTTTGGAGATTACCAAAAGACTCCAAAACTTTGAGAAAACTTGAACCAAACTTTAGTCTTTTTCCTTACAGCTCATTTCTAAAATGGAATATTGTTCTTTAAAATGAAGTGATAAACCACCCTAGTGAAGTACCATTTGTCACACTGATTCCATGGTGTCCATGATTATGTAAGCTTCATAGAGAAATACTCTAAACTGGTCTCTTGCTTTTGTCATTTAAAAGAAATATATGAAATTTCTCTCGGGACACGAATTTCTAGCAGGCATTGTTCTGATAAAGTATTACAATAATACACCACTGAAGCAGTTGCAATCCTGGATATTACAAAAAAACCTGTCAAAATAGTAAGCTGCTTTTTCAATGTGTTGAAATGCATCACTAGAGCAACAGTTGCCAGAGGAAAAAGGATTGGCACAGGCCAGAATGTGTTACGGGTTCACAGAACACCATGAGTGATGTTTATTATTATTTATTTGTTGTTGTTGTTGTTGTTTTATTATTTATTGTATTATTTATTGTATGGTTACCACACAGGGGGCTCTGTACAAATCCACCTATCTATCTATATATAAAAAAACAGTGTCATGAGTTATTTAAAAATGAAGTTTTTACAGTATATGACTCCTGGATTCCTATATCATTCCTAAAATATATTGCATAATTTAATGAAAGGATTTTCAAAATGGAAATTTCAAGTACGTATTTAAAAGAAAACAAAATTTGTAAAAGTAAAATTATCTGCTTCTTTTAGTAATTTTAATATAAGTTTTATCAAAAGCCATGTAAACGCTTTGAAAATGAGTATGCAGAGACAGTATAGTGTTTCCTGTAGCTCGCACAACTTGGTGTTTTTTCTTGAAATTTTAGCTCCTAGAATCACAACGTTCACAAAAATCTCTATTTCAGTTTTAAAGGCATCTCTTAGGCACTGTTGAGAAAAATCACTTCAAAATATCCCTGAAGTACCTCTTTAAGATGTAGAAATCAGAAGGCAAAAGCTTCACAAAACTTGCCCAATGTCCATTGCTATCCTGCTCCTGGCAGCAGCAGAGCAGCTGAAGTCCTCACCTACAGCACAGGGAACCAGAGTCAGATTTGATTTTCTCTTGCAGGCTCTTTATGACCATCGTTTTGGCCATAAAGGCCCAATAAAGGCTGGAAGGAAATCTTCAGTCACCCTCCCTATTACCATTCTGTTTGTGAGAATAAACATTTATATGAGGTGTCTATTCTTCTGAAATTGTGCTAAAACAGTCTTGACTATCAGTTTCTGCTTATGTAAAAATAGGTATTTTAAAATTTTCTGCAAACCTCCAGTACCTGAAGTGTGTCACATCCCTCCATCCACATGTATCCCATAGATCAAGACATTCTGCAAAACGGACAGACCTTTGCTGAAATCCCCACCTAGCCACAACTACCTCATGGAGCAACTAGAGTGACTTTTTTTTTTTTTTTTCTCCTGTTCACATTACGGTACAACTTAAGGGTTATTTTCAGGGATGATGCAAAGGAGCTTCGGCAGACAGAAGAAAGTGCCTGGTGCTAGGAAAAAATTGTCCACATTGCCTTATTGCATACACAGCCAACGCTCTGGCGCTGCATCTGAGAGAGAACAGGCACTTCTTTCCAGTTGCCTTGTCAAGAAATGTAATATATAATAATACCCCTTCCTTCCTGCAGAAAAACCTTTTTGTTAGAATTGGCATCTCTGTCTTGTGGCCTTGAGAGCCTGAAATACAAGGTGCAACTTAATCAGCTAGAACAGTGCTGTGCTTGCTGTACTGAGCAGAGCTCCAAAGGCTTCCGCAGCATAACGGATGGTCAGACAGTGTGCGGACTGACTCACTCCTCTCTGGGAAAACAATATTTTGCCAGCATCTGCATTATGCTGTGTCCACAATTACAATATCTCAGAGTTGCTGCTTTCTTTTTATCTCCCGAATCCATTCATTTGACCGTTCCTGTGTCAGAGTATACCACAGTGAGACTATTTCCATTAGCTCGGTGTTGTCCTGTCATTTTTCTTTTGGAGCCTCGGCTGCAGTTTTCCCACAAGTTAACAAAGTCTTCTGCTCAGTTCTTCCTACCGCCAGAGCCATCACAACCCCAGATTTGCACCCTCCCGGGGAAGGGCTATTGGGAAAGGATTGCACATATTGTTCTGAGGATGCTCATTATTTTATCTTGGACTAAAGTTTCTTTTTCCCTTGAGCTGACAGGAGCATAATGGCAAGAGCATGTACTGTTGTACAGAGTAAAGGAAGGCTGCTGAATCTTGAAATGGGCTGTTTTCTTTTCTTTTTTTGGGGGGGGGAAAATGTTATGCAGTGAAGTTATTCTATATGTGGGCAGAAAACACAATTCTGTTTGAAAACTGGGTGGAAATGTTAATAAATCCAGCAAGGAGATATAAAAGGGGCTATACTGGGGCAACTTTCACTTTGGAAATCACTGCTGCCGCATATTATTCTAATAACAAATTATCCCAATATAAATGTATCTGTATTGCCTTGTGGTATACATGGAAGTGTTACCAATGCCATTAAAGTGAAATGGCTCTTTGTGTACCTAGGACTTGAGACCAGCTTATGGAAAAGGCTGGGCACACAAAAACAGAAATGAAACACATGGGGCAATAAAAAAAAGAAAATTGTTACCCTAGCTTTGCACCTGGAGTATTGTGTGCAGTTCTGGGCTCCCCAGTAGAGGAAGGTCATTGAGCTTCTAGAGAGGGTCCATGAAGATGATTAAGGGACTGCAGCATCTATCATAAGAGGAAAGACTGAGCCAGCTAGTCCTGTTTAGTCTGGAGAAAAGAAGGCTGAGAGGAGATTTGATCAACATGTTCAAGTACCTGAGGGGTGACTGTAGGGAGGATGGGGCCAGGCTCTTCTCCGTGGTGGCCAGTGACAGGACAAGGGGTAACGGGTGTAAGTTGAACCATAGGAATTTTCATCTCCATGTGAGGAAGAACTTCTTTCCTGTGAGGGTGCCAGAGCCCTGGCACAGGCTGCCCAGAGAGGCTGTGGAGGCTCCTTCTCTGGAGATCTTCCAAACCCGCCTGGATGCCACCCTGTGCCCCGTGCCCTGGGTGTCCCTGCTGGAGCAGGGGTTCGACTAGATGATCTCTAGAGGTCCCTTCCAGCCTTAACCATTCTGTGATTCTGTGATTCGGTGGTTGTAAAACTAAAGGACTAAAAATTTAAGGCACAACATGGCTAGGTCTAGTAGATTGTACAGTAATACAAATAATAAAAGAGTGAGGTGAGGAATCTGTGGCAGGGGGGCAATTATACCTGTATACAGTAAGTCCCAGGTAACCTCCAAACCATCTTTCTTTTCAACTTAATATTGCCTCTGATACAACAGAAGTGTTGAAAACACTGTTTTTATTATTAAGTGCAGTTCATAATCAGAGACTGATGACTGTTTCATTAATAAGAACTAATGTAATTTTCCAAAACCACGTTCAGGCATCATTTCTTGACAATTTTCTTTGTGTCTCCGTGGTTATCCCCTTCTATTTATGTATTTACATTCAGTATTTGGAAACTTCAGAGCAGCAGGGGAGTCTGGCAGCTCAGTCATTTAGGGCTTGGTTCAATTGCTTTTACAAGTGTCTGGCACCATGCAAGCTGCCATAGGAAATCTCACATGGACATCAGCCACCGCTCCAGAAAGTCAGGAGCCTCTAATAGATCCCTCATCATTTTTGTCACATATGCTTGAGAGGATGCTATAGAGGATGCCTATGTTTAAGCAACCAAATTTAGCCCTGTATCTCACAGGTTAGACTCTGAAGTGGTGTGCTTCAGATCATTGGTTAGGGCAATTAAATTCAGTTTCTGTCAATGTGGGAGTCTACTTATAGGCAATTTTTGTCTCCTTAGCCTGCTACAGTCAGTGAAGATCAAGTCAGTGCAAACAGTGAGGTCTAGAAAGTGATCCAGCATATTCTGTGGGAGGCATTTATGCTTTTTACCTCTCTAGACCTCCATAACTATAGTCACAACTTAATCTACAAGAGACTAAGACTACAAGAGACTATAAAATCTAAGATGTATCATTTGGACCATTTGTTTCCATCTGTTTTGTTATTTTGGGATGTACAATTAGCACTCTCCTAGCCTGAAAAAAATGACTAAATAATATCTTCCCTCCCACTGCACAATCCCTATCTTTCCCTATTTTGGGGAAAGGCATGCACCACTGAACCACCTTACTTGCTAAGAACAATTTTTCTCTTGTTTCTTTTCTTTCTTTTTTGCTTCATACCACAGCTGCTCTGCTCTATCCGTGTTTCAGATGTAGACTCAAGCTTCCTACCACTCTCCTCACCACATGCAGAATCTGTCCTTTCCATCTCACCCACCCGTAGGCCCAAAGCCTACCTTCAAGTCTCTATAACTCTGCTTGCGTGAACTGGCCCTGCTCTACCTGCCTTTCAACAGAGTTAACACAGTGTGCTGTAACTTCCTCTCTACAGGCTCTCTCTTCTGTCCAGGATTGTGGCCTCCTTTTGCATTTTCTTTTCATTCTTCTCTTCTTTACATCAAAACTCAGACCTATATCAAGACACCAATGCATTCTCAGTGGTGCTTATTGGTAGGAGAGGCAGGAGTAGCCTGAACAACCAAGCACCAGTATAGAGACAATTAAAATCAGCCCATGAAGCTGAGATATCTGGAAACAGGTGAGTTCTCCTAGAAACTTTGAATGAGTTCAAACCAGAGAGAAATTTTAAGCATTTTCCCTGTCATTTGAATTCTAACCTATAGGGAACTAACCTCTTTAGATTAGATGCAAAATATAGTTTTTTCTGAGAAACTAACACACACACGCACACGCGCACAAAGCCCCGAAGAACTGAGCTGAGATCAAAACACTTGTTACTTTGAGATTTCTCTGGTGAACTTGAATCCTAGTCTTGAAGGTGAAATCCATCTTCTGAGTCCACAGAGCTTTCTGTTTCCCTGGAACTTCTTACAATGTCTATAAAGATTTCTGCTCTTAACCTTTCTTGTGTTATAAAAAGCACAGCCACATTCCTCATAACTATTTGATGTCTTATATAAAACCCTTTAAAAAAAAATCCCAAGATAGCATCAAAAGAAAAAGTTACCCACAGTTGTCTTTAAATGCCATGCTTATTTAATATCGACATGAATATAGAGTCACTGTTCTTTGAATCTTGGACTCCCAGACTAGCGATGGAGGTGCACAACTTAAAATCTGCCAGTTGTTTAAAAATATAATAAAAAAAAAATATTTCATTCCATGGGGAAAATGTGTCAAGAGTAAAAGGCAGTGAGGTTGAATTTTGGACAGAGTCCAAAAACAATCGTAGGGAAGAAGCTGCTTTTTTTTTTTTTTTTTTTTTTTTTTTCCGACAGCCTCCTGACATGCTTTTTTCAGTTATGCCACAACGTTGAAGTCTTTTCTCAAGAGAGAGATGTGTGTGTGCATGTGTGTGTATGTGTGAGTAGTGGTAGACCCAGAAATTTTAAACACAGTCAAAGCTGACATGCAGGGAAGGGGGAGATGTAGGACCTGTGAGCTTCCTTGTCAAAAAAAATAAGCTATTTCAAATAGTTTATCTTTGAAACACGTCAACTATTGGTTCCTTGCGATTCTCATTTAATTTTATTTTATCATTCTAAACACACACATGCCCACACATGCTTTTATGGATTCAGCATAATGTGCATGTATATTCTACAGAAGTAATTATTTGGATTTGTTTTGGTAAAAGTATAATTATAGGATATCTCTGATTTTCAAGATGAATCTTTTTTTTTTTTTCCCTCGTATGATAAATCATAACACATTAATATCCCACTGGCAGCTGGAAAATATAGAGAGACAATCAAATAACCGGACAAAAAGGCGAGATAAAACAAGAAGAAAAGCTCCAGTAACTATCAGGTGTTGTGTTCTCTTGATTCCCATTGATTTTAGTGGTGCTAAAAGACCATGCAGAAATTCAAAGACTTCTTCATGCTTATCCTTCTCAATAGGAAACCAAGAAAACTTTCTTTTGACACTCAGTGAAGTGAAAACATATTTACTGACTCATTAGTTGATGTTTTTTTGATAACAATGTTAAGCAATCTCTCTGACTGGTATTGTGGGTATCTTAAGGGATAATTTCAGCCTGAAAGGCTCTGTATTCCTATAGACAACATAAAAAGAAGCAGCATGAAAAGATTTTGTAAAAGGTTTGCTGCCAGATGCCTCTTTTCCTATGTATATCATTCCTTGTTGGTAATATCAATACCAGTCAGTAACCTCTAGACCAAGATAGGGTCTAGGGTTTGTTGGTTACAGTTAAGCTTGTTGGGAAATCAGGACTGGAGTCAAATCAGACTGTCTTCAAAAGTGTGAGTCTTCAGTGAACTTACCATTTAATTAGGAATGCCATTTTCAGAGCAAATGATCCAAGCATTAAAAACAATCTATCTTGATCATTTTTCTTTTTCTTATGTAGTAGGGAACAAAATAGAATTTATTTGTAGAAATATGAAAGAAGTAAAAAGGAGAAAATGATGGGAAATGTAAGGAAGGAGAAAATGTAGGAGACTCAGGATATGAACCTTCAGAGGCAACAAGAGAGAGGGAGGGAGAGCAATAAATGCAGTTCAGAAACATACAGAAAAAGAAATAGAATTGAGCTGAATGGGAAATCCACTGCAGACATTTTCTTCATGGAAATGGAACCTTTTTCCTGCTCATTTTACCTCTGTGGAAGTCTTGGAAAAAAAAAAAAAAAAAGTGTTGGCTTTAAACTGCTGCTGCCTGAGCTGCTAAGGTTTTTCACTGGGTGTTGGGTATCTTATGCAGATGAAGTAACTGATGCCTTCATAGTCACCTCAGATTAAATGGGTATTCACAACAGCTAAACCCAAAGGAAGTTTATTTCTTACGCTACTTCCCTATCGGGGAGAGCGGCAAGCTCTTTACTGAGGATGATTCACAGCAGCCCCCGATTTAGGTGCTCTGATACATAAACCGAAACAGTCTCTCTATTCTCCACTGGCTACGGGGGAAGATTAGTCTTTGTGCATACTCCCCTAAGACCCCCGTGATACACTATGGTGTCATTTCTGGAGGAGCTGTTGCAGCTAACTCGCTGTGTTGATAAAACTCATCCTTGAGGGCGGATTATTCGAATGCATCCCAGCTAAGAGAATGCCAATGTAATTCATTGTTCAGTGTATATTAAGTGATGTTGCCAGCTCAAATGGTTTTCTCACCAGTTTTCTG